>NW_026864782.1:0-34640 GCF_026571515.1 Ruditapes philippinarum | reverse complement strand
ATTTCCATATTGAAATACAAAACGTTTCCAGATCAACAATTCCGTATATCTGTTACCGCATCGCAGACTTTATAGATTTAGAAACAATAAAAACGGTTTATCTACGGAAGTCCATAATGGTCATGTTTATAACATTTCCATTTGCAGACAAATAAAGTATCGATGTTGTTGTAACTGATACACTCAACAAAATTTCCCCCGTTAACCAATCAGAAATCAATTAACGAGGGAAATGTGAACGGGTACAAACTATTGTATGATTAGCTGAAACCATGAACATTTGAGCCGCGTCATGACAAAACCAACATAGTGCGTTTGCGACCAGCATGGATCCAGAATAGCCTGCGCATCCGCATTAAATTCATGAAATCAAATTCGTGTAATTATATTTGTGTTTTCAAATTTGTGTTATCAGATTCGTTAATCAAATTCGTGTAAACACGTTTAAGTTATCAAATTCGTGTTATCCAATTCATGTTATACAATTATTGCTATCAAATTAATGTTATCAAATTCATGTTATTGAATTCATTATATCAAATTCGTGTAATTAAATTCTTGTTTTCAAATTTGTGTTATCAAATTCCTGTTATCAAATTCGTATTAACATTTTCAATTAATCAAATTCGTGTTATCAAATTCATGTTATACAATTCATGCTCTCCAATTAATGTTACCAAATTCATACTATTAAATTCATGATATCAAATTCGTGTAATTAAATTCGTGTTTTCAAATTATTGTTATCAGATTCGTGTTATTAAATTCGTGTTATCAAATTCATGTTACAAAATTGATTATATCAAATCCATGGTGTCAAATTCATATCATCAAATTCATGTCATCAAATTTGTGTTATCGAATTCATGATATTAGAATTCGTGTTTTCATATTCGTGATAATTATCAAATTAATGATATCAAATTCGTGCTATCAAATTCACGATATCAAATCTGTGTTATCATATTCACGATATCAAATTCATTTTATAGAATTCGTGTAATCAAATTCGTGTTTTTGAAATTCGCTTACGAAAAATGAAAAATGACATATAATGAGTATGGGTTTATGGCAAAACACAAAGAGTTTGTCATGTTTACTTTTGTCTATGTGTTTTCTTATTTGTTCGTTTCTTAGGTATTTTCGGTATTCTCGATAAACAGAAAACAAACCAGTTGATAGATTCGGTTAAGCAATAATATAACAACGTAAAAAAACTCAGTTTATTTATCCATTCTAGCTGTTTGAAAACACATTTTGACTTTAAAACCGTTATATGAGGACATTAACCTCCGTCCTTCGAATTTGTACTCTTAGTTTTCGGTAGATTTTCAAAGATTTTCAAAAAAAATGATCATAAATAAATGTATGGCAATTTTCATAAAAATTGAGGAAGAAAAATATGAAATCAATAGATTTTCTTTATGCACGAAACTTTCATGATGCTTCTTAACGCCCAATAAAAACACATCTGCATTATGCAGATATATCTTTTACATAGTTTTCTATATAAGTACACATCGTTGGTTGGTTGGGCATCACGCATGTATGCATTTTCTGAAAGGCACTTCTTGTTGATGCCGTGATGCCGGCAGTATATCGTTATAGAAATTAAACAATTTTCACGTTTATCTAATGAAGTGAATAATTCCAGGTTATATAACCAAAATTTCTTCATACGTCAAATATAATGAAGACATCGTGCTATTTTAGAAGGATGTTTCTTTTTTTTTTTCTTTCTTTTTTCTTTCTTTTTTTTTTAAATTATAATCGCCTGTCTGCATTATTCTTCGGTGAGTGTTGAAGAGAAAAATCTCCGTAATTTCTAAATGAGGAAATCATTGAATGTGTTACTTAAAAACTCAAGGTTTTTGAATATAATATGAACAAGTGTTTAATATATTTAAAGACATTCCACTGAATTCCAATAGAATAAAACAATAAAATCTGATTTTTTTTTCCACATAGAACAGTTAGGGCTCTTAAAACAGAAAGATAACGTAGATATAATTCAGAAAATGTTCTCAGAAGTAAGATGAAATCTATTTTTGTGCTACTATTTGTCCGATTTGCGTTAAAAGCGTTGCGACGTTTTTCAATTTTGGGTCATTTTTTTTTCACAAATAATCTAGTTCATATATTTTATCCTGAACATTTTTCAGTAACAGTTATTAGTCAATCACCATTATATATTATAATATCATAGTCAATCTTTTGCAAAATACAATACTATTTCAACTTAACTTGACAGCGAAAAAAAAAAGATTATTGTCACATTAAAGCAGTGCAGAATGTCATCATATACTGTCCATAATTTCGGACTTCAGAAGGTCCGAACATTACGAAACGAGGTGATAGGAAATAGCCAACCAATGTGCACTACCGTACTTTGATATCATGGAACGCGCGAATATTTACATTTAAGGGAATGAAAATATTTGTTTAATTGATTCATTTTTCTCGTTTGAAATACCAATGTAACGTTAATATAAGTGGCAAACGCTCGGTCGGGGGTCGTTTAATGTGTCGGTATGTTAACTTTGGATCGGTAAAATTTCGTATTTACTGTTTATTTTAAAATTAACGTCGCGAGAAAACGAATGTATATATATCGCCTACATGTAAACATGGTAAAAACGTGTTTATTTTCATGTAATGTTAAAAGAACTACACCGAGGCCTTAAAGCATAAGATTTGGAAATATGAAATTCTTAAGTAGATCAACTGCGTCAAAAGATAGTATAAATATATGCTCAGGTGTTTACGTGTTAGTCTTAGTCCCGTTTTATAGGAGTCAAATAATTATTCTAGAAAAAAGGGGGGTAGAGAATGACCTTATACTTTTCACACAAGTTAGTTATTTAGTCATTGGTACACAAATCTCGAAAGATAAAACAACATATTGCCAGTCGGGCCATGCCAAAACAAAGTCCCTATATAAGTATACTATCTAAATCATCGTACAAGCAGATACTGGTAATTTCTATGTATTAAAAAAAAAAGATATTTGATTTTTTATATGCAAAACATTACGATTTTCATAATGCATTAAGAACATTTTTAAACAACAGCTTGCAACCACTACGTCTTAATTACAGTCGATAAATACACACAGCATCCAAATCAGGTTTGTTTTAAAGGAAATGGAATTTATGGGTATTTTGAAATATATATACATGTATACACATTTAGAATGACATTAAAAAACCGTAAAGCTCTATAAATCAGAGTTAATGCATGATAATTGAAACAAAAAATGATAACAGAAAAACAACTACATATATACATATGTATAACATATGTATATATCTATGTATACAATTATACAACTTCACGTCTATCTCCAAATATAAATATTAAATTAAAATACCTGTTTAATTATCCATCTATTACCTTTTTCAAATGATTAACCATACAGTAATAAATTGAAAAACGCCTACCATACTTTGGTAGGAACAAGAATCAACTTTTATCTGTCTAACATTCCATCCTTCATGATTCGTTTTTTCATTAATGTTAACTAATATTGTCACAATTTTTCTATACAATCTAATTGATAAGGCAAAGCAATTTTGAATCAATGTGGTGCGTGCGGCGCATTAGAAAAGCTGTTTGGTTTTAAGAGACTTACATTATGTAGATAATTGTGCAAAAACAGCATAGTTTGAAGATTATTTATTAATCACATCTATCTAATATTCTATATTGGCTTCGCGAAACGGAAAACCGCTCTTATTGTATTAAAGGCACATTATGCCTCAGAAACAAATAAATTTTTACTTCTTTAGGAAGGGATAGCATGACTTAATGTTTAAATAACGGTTTAAGTGCATATGAGATACTTGTAAGCTGAAAAAAGTGGAGATAAAATGTGAAATAATATGCATAAAGGTAGTAAAATGTAAACGAAGTAGTAGTAGTTTGACTACCATTGAAAATACTTCATCACTTAAACAGTACTAACTGCCAAAAAGCAACAGGATTTAGATATGGTTTAGGCAATTTGCCTATGAGTAACTTTTTGAAACTTAAAGTGCAAACCAAAATAGAAAAAAAAATGCTTTTAGGAAATAAAAAATAAAAGCATTTTAGGGGCATGACGAGCCTTTAGATATATTCTAAATCAATGTAAAATGTAATCTACATAGTTGCATTGACTCACGTGAAAAGTAATGTCGCATTTCATCAACGATAGAGTTTTAAAACATTCAGGTTTTGTTACAAAACTAACAATATATTCATTTATTCACAGAGGTGATTTTTTTAAAACATTTATTAGATTATATAAATTGGAAAATTTCAGTATGCTACGCCACTGCCTCGTAATCTACCACGTACCACTAGTATAATATTTTAAAATGATTATGTTACGAAAGTCTACTCTAGTGCATTTCATTGTATGAATTCTTGCATGTAAACATGCCAATATTATCTTTTAAACAAACATTTAATATATATTTTGTTGACACGGTGGAATAAATAAGCTCTTAGCACGCCTTACGTACTTAGATACACTCACAATAACTTTCAATTTACGCAGCGCAAACAAAGCAAACAATAGTTTAGAAAAATGACATTATAAGTGTTTAAAAACCTAAGTCTGTTTCCTGAATAGGTTGGGTTACAAGTAATGATAAACGGATCTTGAATTTAATGAAATTAAGCGTGTTTTTTCTTAATCAAAATAGATCAATTGCGTGACTCACGCAGTAAGGGTCATTTTTGCATATTTTGACCTCTTTGTTGGTAATTTACGTGGATTGTAAACACCGTTTGCAATTGGTAAATTACCTTCTTTTGTTCATTTCAAGACATTTTATTTTATATACCTTTTCAAAATTTTCATGAAAATTAGCATGAATCTGGAGGCATGCTTCTTTAAGGCTTTGTTTGTAAAGGGAGACGATTTCATTGTCATGTGATATATAATATATCTTTTAGATGTGACTAGATACAATTAATATCTCATCGATGTCGTATGCTATACTGAATTATATCAAAAAATTGTAACTGTTATATCTCGCTGTTTTGCCATAACAATCAGATACCCGTCCAGCACGTGCAAACGTGCTAATATACAGGCTAACCAGACATTATCATTGAACAGATGTATGTAACGTCATTGTGGCATCATCATGCTATTATTATGTAATTTGTGACTGTTTACATGTTAACAGTGTAATGTTTACATGTAAACAATGTAATGTTTACATGTAAACAAAGTAATATTTACATGTAAACAATGTAAAAAGCTGCAAAATATGCAAAAGAAAGAATTTTGTTTAATTACCATTTCCGGTAGTCCCTCGGATAATATTTTGACTGGTAAAGATAAACATTGGGTTCTATCGATTACTAGTATATTTCACTGACAAAGCCCAAAGTATTCTTGGCACAAAAATTTTTAATTTTTTTTTTTACTTTTCCCCAATAAATATTGATCGAAAATTTGCTTCCAAAGCCCGCCTTTCGTTAACCCCCGATTAAACCCTTAAAAATGAATAAAAAAGATTTAAATCCCAAACAAAAACCCTTTTAAAAAAATTGTCTTTAAATTTTTTAATCATTTAAAAAAACCACGGCAGAAAATTTACTTTTTACACGAAAATAGATATAGAAAAAAATGAACCCCGGGGCGAGTATCAACTCTTTTTTATTCGTGTTTTCACGCTTTTAAATGTATCGAAAAAGAGAAATTTTTTTTTTCATAAATTTTATTATTTCAATGCCGAAGAAAGTTTTTTAAGAAAAAATTCAATGAAAAAATTTTTGTTAAAAAAAGTTATGACACTTAGTTGCATTCATATGGGTATTTTTTGATTGATTTCAAAATACCAAGGTAAATATCCATTTTAATTAATTATTCACAGAAACCTGTCTCAAAACGGCTTGCCTGCAAAAATTTAATTTCAAATTTTATGAGTAATTAAAGAAAATTGAAAATATTTCCTCTTATAATAGTTCCATCCAAGTTCGACATGCATGTAAAGACAGTATTGTAAGGTTGTTATATAAGAACTTGTATTTGAGTCATGCGGATTCTACCATGCCAATAAACGCTGAGTATGACGAGTTCTCTATTCCTTACCAGATTAAACTTTTAAATTAACGTGTCCATCATAAAGTTTGGACAAAATATGGGAAATATTACAACATAAAGGAACTGAAAAGCGGACCGTGTAGCTCATGTTCAGACACAACGGATTCGTCGCATGAAAAGAAAGAAGAGCCTGCTGCCGGCAGACTAAGGTTTGAAACCCATAAGAGGCGTCAAATGCACGTATTAGATTAATAAAACCTCTTATATACATGTATAAAGAACATTTAACACATAACATCACGCCAGCAACTTCATTGATATATTGTACCATTTGATACGAATTTTTTATATTAAGTACCGGTTCGTTTTTGGGGATATAAATTACATGCAGTGAATATAGCAAAATATGTAATGGTAAATATCACTGAAGTTAGATATACACCTTAAGTATAAGTTAGTGTTTATTAGTAAACATTTACAAAATTTGATTCGTATAGAACGGCGCATTTCTTTATAAAACTGTCGAATTTACTAGTCTAATTAAATTTAGTCAATTTACCCAAGTAAATGTATTATGATTCATTTGAAATACTGTAATTCTATTGGATAATAAAATAATTTCAAACCTTAATTACCCTTTAACATGAAAATTTTGTAATTAACCTGGTGTCGTGCAAATCCAAGTGTATATCCCCATGAATGGTATGTGAACGCTCCATGATACTTTCCTGTATATTTTATATATCATATATTGTAAGCGTTCAATAATTCAGATCAATAACTTTTATATTAACAGTCATCCATCACCGCGAATGTATTCAAATCTTCAGCAATATTTAATAGTTTCTAATAGTTAAGTAACGAAACATCTCCGCAGGTTTGTCAATAAAACTCGGTTTGGCACTTATAAAAAATTGGATGTTTAACTTTCATGCATTATTAAACAGATTCAACGAATTCCTCCTTTACAATGTCAATTTAAACGATTTAAGTGATTTTTTTTGGCGTTTTAAGTGTATAAATGTATACCAGAGATAAATTGTAAATAGCGTAAAGGTATAAGCTATATTTTTTTTAAACTGTTAGATTGCACTCTTAAAGTATTTCAATACTTGTTAAAATTGTAGAGTTGTTTATTGCAGTCTTTCATAAAAAGGACATTGAAAAACATATAGTTGTTTTCAAACATGTGAAACAAATAGATTTCATAAATGGTTTTTTTTAACCTACTATTGCGGGCAGTCCAGGTTTTTGACTGTCAATTGCACTATTGAATTTCAAAGAACTGTTAAATACTTATTTAGTTAATAGGCAATGAACAAAATACAAATGAAATGATTAATTGTTATATAATATCCAATAAATAAGTTAACGTCTCTGATAATATATTATATAATACTGAACTTTAAATGGATAATTGATTTTAACGTGAAACCTATTATGTGATTTTACAGTTTACTTTTATTGACATTTATGTATATCCTTTTTAACAAAATATCAAATTAATGCCAAAATAAAAGTAAACAAGAATTGTCCTTAAGCAGAGTTACCACTCATGCAGGCTTACAATAGCATTAAGTGATAAGTGTGACACGGTCTTACATCCTATAAAGTTGTCATAACAATTCTCACGATTACTCATAGTTACAGAGTTACCTTTCTTTTATTCAATAAAAGTAGCATAAAAATAACGATACAGAGTTACCGCTCTTACATTCTGTAACGTTGTCAGAACAATTCTAACGATAACTCATAGTTACAGAGTTACCTTTCTTATATTAAAAAAGTATCAGTTAAACTATGATGACAATGTGTTGAAGAGTTACCGTTCTTACATTCTGTTTAATTATCCGAAGAATAAGAACGAGTACACAAAGTTGACAAGTCTTAAGTTCCTGTTCTGTTTAGCTATTTATTATATAACAAATATGAGATTCGACATTATTTTATAATAATTCTATTTTTACATTTATCTTAACTTCATTCACGACATTTTGAATATAGTCTAAACCTTCAGTAATGCAATGTAAACACATTGCTTTTTTGAATTTCAAAACAATCCGGTATATAATGAATGGTGCAATTCTTTGTTTTATCTAAAACTATGTAAACAGAGTTGTTTAAAGTAATTGTGAAGTATTACCTAAAAACAATTCTTTGTTTTTTTTAACACATTGTTCCTCATTAGTTATGTATAATGAACTGAAGTAACTTGCGGATGACAAATACAAAAAAATATAATCTACCATCAAAATAGGTTCGCATGAAAAAATAAATGTCTCTCTTTTTTAATTAAACCAGTTTATTTTACTTAATTGCTTCGGATATATACTAAAAGCACTTTGTAGTATACTTGAAGGATTTGAAATGCATTAAAATGTTCACATAAAATTTTTTAAAGAATTTTTAAAGGGACTTAGTCTCACATAAGTAATTTTATGTAAGCTTTAATAAGGGACTTGTGTTACATAAAAAGTAAGTAATAAAGGGACTTGGTTTCAAATCAGATTATTTAAATATGTATTAAAGGGATTTGGTCTCACATTAGAAAATTCAAGTATGTATCAATGGGTTTTGGTCTACAATCAATCAATCAATCAATCAATCAATCAACAATCAACAATCAACAATCGACCAATCAATCAATCAATCAACCAACCAACCTACCAACCTGCCTACCTACCTACCTACCTACCTATTTACATATATACCTACCTACCTACCTACGTACCTTCCTACACGTACCTGCCTTCACGTACCTATCTACATGTACTTACCTACGTACCTTCCTACATGAACCTGCCTTCACGTACCTATTTATATGTACTTACCTACGTACCTTCCTACACGTACCTGCCTTCACGTACCTATCTACATGTACTTACTTACCTATCCACCTATCTATCTGTCAATCAAGCAATCAAACAATCAATCAAGCAATCAATCAATCAGAAAGTAGTCGTCTAGCCAATTAATCAATTTAACATATTCACATTTACTTATCTTTTTCATATCAAAAGAAACAAAATATACTAAAACTGTACCTACTTTTCGAAAATACGTACAAATTCATTTTCATGAAATGTTTTATCCATTTTTGTTTCTAACTCAAATCCGAAATAGAAAAAAAAATAATAAATCGCTTATTTTGTCCTACATTGCGTTTTTGCTGCCACTATTGATGTTGTTGTTAATTGACGTAAGCGCAAAAAATGTCACTGTATTACCATTAACATTTAATCTCAATAAAAAGGTTAAGTCATTTTAATTTGAGCTAAATCCGTTATATTTAACCCAGATTTAATATACTTGAAAACCACCGGTTATAAATCTATTTAACTTTCATTAAACTGTTTTAAAACTTGTTTGGTATAATTTATAATTCTATTTCTGACATACCCAGCACGTTATTAGTTAGGTATAAATAGATTAGTATTTCAATCAGATGAGGTTAACAAGGTCATCTCATATAAACCGAAAACGCCTTTAAAGTTTTCATTTTTTTTAATTAATGCGTATCTTCCTCAATTAAGGCATTCAATATTAAGTTCGTACGATGTTCCGCTATCGTATTAGCGGAAATTCATACTTAAATACTTGTATGGAGTATACTCACAACAGTGTGAAATTATGATATTTAAAAAAAAATACTTTTAAATTAACGAAAGAGATTAAGACGGCTCAAAACGATTTGGATTTTTAGTGTGAGATATATTTATGAGATTATCACAAGACGAAACCAAAAAAAAAAAATCAAAAACTAATATCAATAAAACATTATGACGTTATAAAAATCAAAGAAAATTTAGCAAGTTAACGATGACGTCAAGTAAATTATAGTGTCCCACCCTTTACTTTTCTGCAGTGAAAATTAACAATGTTTATAACCCTTATGTTTGTATCATGTTTTTGAAAGAAAAAAAGAATTTAAATTTAGAATTTTTTAACCCTTTTTAATAAAAAAAGAAATTTAGATTTAGATTTTTTTAACCTTTTTTACTAATTTCCGTCCACTTTGAAGGTATTAAGAAAATTTTAATGTATTTAATAGCTGCAGTAGCTTGTACGTGTTCCTTTTGATATGTTCAAATAGTTTTTGTTTTGTTATAAGCATCTAGGTATTACGTAAATTTATTTTTACAGTAACTGTTATTTTTATACTGTTCTTGATAATTGCAATATTTCAAGAAAACGCGTTGTGAATACCACGTGACCATATCAGATAGGAATTGCGCATACAACTCTCAGATTTAGATGCAAAGAATGTATATATTTTTTTATAAAATATTGTGAAATTATCGATTTAATAGAAATTTTGTTTTTTTTCTTGTCAGGTTTGCACCTCCTGACTTTATACTGCGATTCCAGCTTTGTGTATCAGAACACTGCAGTTATCCTAAAGTACTATGAAGTTAGATTAAGTCAAAAATATCTTTAAATTAATTTATGAAGAGTAAAATTTTATAATTTCCACAATCCTATGGTCGTTTCTCAAAAGAGTTGTTACATAAAATGTTTCTGTTATTCAACACACATGAATACTGAACGTAAGTAACAAGAATAAATTGTCAAGCAACATAATATTATGCTGCTGTTTTAATAAGGGTTTCATATGCAACGATTTTGTGCATGCGCAAATAGCTTTTGAGGAAGTTTACTAAGATATTTCTCCTAAACAGTCATTGTTGAAGATTTTTGTTTAATGCAAACATTTCAATTAATCTTTCTTGAAAACAAATATGAAAATAATTGAAAGTAATTAAAATTGTTCAGGAGTATATGCTATTCTCTTAAACGATATGCCATGTTCATGCATATATGCAACAAAATTAAAGACAGACAGACAGACAGACAGACAGACAGACAGACAGAAAACTTTATTGACGTAAACAGTACAGTTTTTTTGTCATACATTTTACACAAAAAAACTGTACTGTTTACGTCATATAAAGATCATAGATTATGACGACTGTGATCTAAAAATTTGACATATTCCCACAAAACTTGTTATGTTGGGTTTTTATGTACTTATGTATACATCCTGTAACGGAATTCCCAAAAAATGGAGGCGGAAAATGCTAACTTGCTTTTGAATTTATCTAAACAATCTGACGAAATGTATGAATTCTAAATTATTTTGATAATCTATATAGGTTAACGACACTTGAATGGACCTTGAATAAACAGAATAGAATATAGAAGAACTCTAGGATAAACACTTGAATCTATTTAATAACCCGTTAACACAACAAGTGCCTACTTCAACCTACACTGTTTTCAAATCATTTTCATACGGGTTAATTCCAAAATTGTGTGCACGTTTGTTTTGTTATTTTTCATTACATTTTCTCAACATTTTGCACTTGAAAATAAACATATCACAATAAAATGTTATTCCAACATTTGTTTAGAAAGAGAATTTTAAATAACGCAGTTTGTAAACAAAATATGCCAGGACAATAATATTATAGTTTGCTTTTAAAAGAAGTTTAGTCCAACAATTAAAGTCTAAGCTAATTTACGCTTTCTTTTGACACGCTATTAAATCTTATATCCGTATTTTGTAACTATTGGCACAAAAATAACACATGTTTTGATTTAATTGTGTTCCTAACTTTTGAACACACTCCAAACAGTTTAAAAATACGGCATTTAAATTTGAGCCGTGTCACGACAAAACCAACATAGTGGGTTTGCGACCAGCATGGATCCAGACCAGCCTGCGCATCCGCAGTCTGATCAGGATCCATGCTGTTCGCTTACCAATTCTATTACAAGTAGAGAAAAAGACAGCGAACAGCATGGATCCTGAGCAGACTGCGCGGATGCGCAGGCTGGTCTGGATCCATGCTGGTCGCAAACGCACTATATTGGTTTTGTCGTGACGCGGCTCATTTGTCAACGCTCGTTATAATCTACAAGATTAGTTTACGATCTATTGTTTAGCAAAATGGAATGTCTAATGAAGTATTTAAACACGGATCACTTATCAACAATAGACAGTATTGTGTTTTCTCCGCATATCTATTGTCTTTCTATTCTTTTCAGAATTCAATTTCTGCGGTTTTAAACAAAGCATTTGTGCATGGAATTTCACTATAATTCATATAATTGAAAAACTTATGAGGCCAATTTCAAAGATTAAAGGGTTATTTAGTATGTTATCAAGTGCATTAATCTAAAAATATATATCACACTGATTGTTTACAGTTCATAAAAGACTCGTTCAGTTCTTTTAGTTGTTATTATCTTTGAATTTACAATTGCATTGGAAAAAGACGCATTTGAGATATTTAAAGATCAATAACATTTTACACATTTCTAACATATACCCGTGCCTCTTTTGCGACTCTGTAATAAACGATATTGTTCGGCCGTGCATATATTTTGATGTGACGTCATTTGCGTTACACAAACAAAGCGTTAATTACGACGCGGTAAATGATAACGTTACACTATAAGCGCGTCAATGAAAACTAAATCTGATATAATAGAAGACATGCATCAGATTAGTATTGTCTTATAATAAATCTATTCCAGATATGTGTTTGAAAACAAAACAACAAAAAATATAAATATTTGTATATTTATGTTGTCGTCATTGGCTTAACAGCCGTATTGAATAGAAATTTAAATTCAGAATCTATAATTTGTTACTCGTAATAAAAAATACGCCAATTTTAAAAGTAAATCTATGTATGTACTTACATATTGCGTGGTTATTGCATAATAAATTGCTAGATTAAATTATCTATCATTGATAAAATAATTCATTCCGATGTTTCAAATTGTCCCATTAAAGGCATCAAATACAAAACACTGAAAATGTTACTCCTGTATACGAAACATTTTAGCCACGACTAAAGTTAAAACTTTCAACTATTTTTGGCTGAAAATATTTTAGAACAATGGACGATCAGTATCAGGTTAAAATTCAATTAAATTTGCATTCATTGTTTTCAATAAAGTCAGTGAAAAATCGTTCAAGCACGTTATTCTCGGGCTAATTATTCTTTTCAATTTTATCTCATAAACATTTGTAAACATCAAATGTTTAAAGGAGAGATTTTAGCAGTCAAAATGTTGTGTAAATTTACTATGCATAATTTATGAGGTTTCGGTGATATTTAGTGTAAAGAAAAAATGCATTGTTATTATAATTTGACTTTAAATTACTAGTTAACGGATAATTATATGCGTCAATAGAAAGAAGCGCTAAAAGTTATCTTTTGTAATGACTGATTGAATTGTTGTTATTATTTGCATATACCATTATACTTGTTTACATTTTAAGCCCAAAAGCACTTGGACAACCCGTGTGTTATAAATGCATGGTATTTTATTACAAAGTAGGTATATATAAATGCGTAATATATACATACATTACTTATTTGTATATTTCTATGTATGAAAGATCAGCCGTTATAGAAATGTGCATACATTGTAAAGTACAGTCAAACCTTATATAAAGCCAATATATCGTACAGATAATGTTCTAATATTTTCAAGCAAATTATTCGTAAAGACAACTGTCAAACTCTCTTCAAAGCAAATATTTCGTAAATATTCCGTAAAATGTTACTGTTCATTCATTTTTTCATTCTTCTATTTTTGTTCAAACGTATTTGAGGCCAACACATATATAGCAATATTTAGTACTAAGAAAACTGTCAAATTCTATCAAAACGAAGATTTTGTATGTTGGCTGTTGATTTGATTTGATTTTTTTTGTTTAGTACAGTAAGATGTACAAATTATTCGGTATATCAGTTGATGACAAAGTAAGAAAGATGTATGTAAAAAAATCTGGTTAATCAGGCAGAAATGGGCAAAAGAAAGGTTATACCGATTTCACAAAATAAAATAATTAAATTGAATGAATAGAGGATTTTCAATTTTCACCTATAAATACAGGATTTATTTTCATCGAGTGGTATATTTCTCGAGTGGCGGTTGCCAAGAGTAAAATATGATAATTTTCATACTACAAGATGATATTAAATCCTGTATTAATAGAAGAAACTTGACTTTTCTGTTTATTATGATATACTTTCTCTCTTTTTAACCTTATGAATAGAAACAATCCCCTTTTAAGTTTGTGTTTTGACTGCATTTAGAATAAAGTAGTCCGACAAGACACCAGTGAAAATACGGAAAATATGTTTCACTGCAGTGAAAAAAATAGAGTGACAATACGTGGAAAAAAAAATTAGAGAGAAAATACGAAAATAAAAATACGTATTTTATAAATATTTCATTTATATAATAAAAGATACGTGTAAATAAGGCGAACCCACGATAAAAATCTTTATTATTTATGTAAGTTTAATGATTCAGTTTACCCCAGAATTCATAAAAAAAATAACAAAAATATATAATTACAAGTTAAACATTGATATACCTTGTGTTCGGCATGTAATAACGGTAAGCCATTCCAACTTTCACTATGATTCTAATCCGATAATGGAATTATCTAAATTTTTATCCTTTTTTAAAAATATTTTACATTTTCATCTTCATTTTAAATAACAACCGAAACTATACTGTTTTGAAAGCGTAACGTCATTGTTGCGACGTTATAACGTCAAATAAAAAAGAACGGCGTCATTACGTCATAATACATAATGACGTCGTGATGCTATTCTTCATTACGACGTAATTTGACTTCTAATTACGTCTAATCTTCCTTCTATTTAATTTTATACATACTAATGCTATTGTAAGATGCTGAAGAGATTTGAAATAGCTAAATACAAATCCTGGTGGTGGCATGGCCGCGTGATTGCTGCGTCGGACTTGTAATCTTAAGATTGCTGGCCGCGTGGGTTCAAACTTATCAGGGGCAAGCTGTTGTTTCAGTTAACAAGAAACTTTAGACTCATAGCTTAGTATTGGTTGGTTCCAGGAACGGATTTGAGAGTGTTTCAATAAGCTTATAGCTTCCAACACAATCGAACTAAAATACTTACTAAAATAAATTCGTATCATCTAAATATATGTCAATAAAACTGATAGAAATAGATAATGATTAAATACATGTTCAACAATGATGGACAAATAAAATATTTAAAAAAATAAAACATATATAGTAGTAAATAAAAAGATAATTTACGTTTGACTTACATTTTGATAATCCATATTTGTAGGTATATCAGACGTTTTATGTAATATGAATGTTTAAAAAGTGGTTATAAGTTCATTTAATTATTATAGAACAAAGTTTCTTTATTTCGTTTAAAGCTGCAAGGCCTATCGAGACGGCATGAACTTGGTGTGACCTTTAAGTGTTCTCATTTAAGTTTCCAAAATCTAAATCGCCAAACACAGCTGGGTATTTATTTTATAGTGTTATGTTAAAGCCGCGTCACGACAAAACCAACATAGTGCGTTTGCAACCAGTATGGACCAAGACCAGTCTGCGCATCCGCGCAGTCTGATCAGGATCCATGATGTTCGCTTACCAACCCTATTACAAGTAGAGAAACTGATAGCGAACAGCATGAATCCTGATCAGACTGCGCGGATGCGCAGGCTGGTCTGGATCCATGCTGGTCGCAAACACAATATGTTGGTTTTGTCATGACGCGGCTCAAATTGTTGTAATACGGATGTGCTCATTAAAAAGTTTGATCCAAGATTTGTTGACATATTTGCTAAATATTGTGTTAGATTTATTGCACTTTATACGCAGTTATTGTACGTTCTCCTTTTGAGCTACTGTAATGTTTCGCAATATATTGACATAAAATTGAAAACATCAAAACATGACTGCCAAAATAAGTGTACTTTTAGACACCTCTATTCAAAATAACAAAAAAGCTAATAAAATTTAATATATTTGCACAATCATTGAAAAGTCATAAAAATGCGCTTTCATAAATATCCTTTCTGTATTTTGATGAGATAGCGTTCAAAAGTTTAAGTTGTAAAAACCTAAGTTGAAGTTAAAACCCATCCCCTACCCCCCAAAAATCACAATAATAAGTATTTGTTTTCTTCTTTATTTTTCTTCTTGCAGGTGTTTGATTGAAATTAAAAAAAAACAATGGACGACCGCACACGTTGCAAAAAAGAAAGATCAATTTGTTAAATTAACTATTGGGTGTTTTGTCATTGTTATCCTCTTAACTAATCAAAAATGTTGAGTTGTGGCATTAGTATATAAATAACACATGGGTTTGTGGGTAACAGTAAAAATATCATCCCGAGGAAAATACTGTTACCCGAGGCGTAGCCGAGGGTAATAGTATTTATACGAGGGATGATATTTTTACTGTTACCCACAAACCCATGTGTTATTTATTTTATTACCCCGAACAAATACTGTGATGATCTGAATTTGTCAACTAAATCTAACTGTAACAAAAATAACTTAATAAGCCAAGAGAAGCAATAACTAAACTGCCCTTACCTTGCAAGTTTTAAGTGCACTGTAGGCCTACGTGAGAAGCTGTTTTTCTTTTATTCTTTAGGCAAGTGATGATATCTACCAGTCATAAACATAAAATAAGCTGTGTTTTATTCAGAAAACAAAACACTAACCCATTTATAAGGTTATGATCTGTGAAATCTGATCCTTCTGCATCCAGAATATTCTTTGCATGGTTTTTGACAAAGTGCATTTAGAAAATAACGATGATATCCTACAGATGTCTGTCCTCCAACTCTATCTGTAACGTTTCACAGGTTAAAATTGTTAAATTATCCTTTGTTGCATTCTTTAATTGTCTGCATGTTCCAGTTTGACACAAAATTATTTACATTACAATTACTTCCGTTGAAAACGGATGTTTCCTGTTGACTATTCAACAAAAAGATATTTAATATGCGAAAGGGACTCTAGGGTGCAAAGAACTAAATTTTATCAGAGTAATAGTTACTTCGGCGATGCCCTATCGTCGAAAATAAGAATGAATCGAGAAAAAAATGGCGGCCATTTTATTTCATTTTATTTAGAAAATAGACCACGTGACCAGATTTTATACTGTTAAAAAATACTGTTACCTATGTAACAGTACAAAATTCGTAGTCACGTGGTACACTTGTATTAACAGTAAGAATAACTCCCAGAGGCCTATGGGAAATTAACATTACGAAAAAAGTGAGGGGTAATAATTTTAAATATTCTATATCCCTATGTTGCTGTATATCTTTTCGTTTTGGCTTATAGATCTATTCTGCAAACTTTGTTAACTGTACATATATAGAGTTGGTATAAGGTTGCTTAGGCATTTGTTAAAACGTTTTGTAATTTGATTCCCAAAACTCTTCTAAAAAAGAATCCTTACTATAGTAGCCTCCCCTCTATACTCCTAAAATATGACCACAGTTACTCCCCCTGACGTGAACGTTATAACAGGGTCTTTCAAATAGAAAGAATCTGGTTGTAATAACAAAACTAAACCTTTTCCAGACATTCAATGCAATCAGGAATAATTTAAAATAAGATTTAGAACCGAGATGTTTCTTTATGCCTGCTTTTTCATTTTAAGTTTTCATTTTATTGATAAGAATAAAAAACGCTTAAATATATATGTACGCGTCTGTCTAGAGTGCACATCGGATATGATGCACATTGGATATGACGCACATTGGATATGACCACTCAATTATCATCTCAAGTGCACACCGGAAATGACGCGCTCTGTGCCTATCAATATATAATGCATATCGAGCATGACGTCCTCAATATGTATTTAGAGTATACATCTGGTATTACCCACTCAATTATTATCTAGGTTGTACATTCCGCAATACTCGGTATTCTTGATTAACGAAATGAGCTATTAAATCCATTTAATTGTACATAAATTGTACATGAAGATATTCATTCAACATAGACCCCTTTTATCGCTTCAACCCTGGCATTTGCTACAGGGGGATATTTTTGCCCATTCTTCTTTTATCCAAGCGTTAATCAACGGAGGGGGGGGGGGGGCGTCATTAATTTCGAATTAAAGTTAAAGTGGAAAGGTACTTGTGTTGATAGATATTAAATGAACCTCTCTGAGATATGTGACTAGAAATATAGGATCACACATTAAAATGTACGATTACATTACTCTTTTGGAAAAAAGCTGTTTTCTTAAGATAAATCATATTTCCTATTGCGCATGCGCAATAAAATGACAATTTTCCGCTCAAAGAAAAAGACAACCAATGGCGTCGTTCAACTTGTTGTGATATTTCTTGTCTAATATTATCGAACACATACCAGCGTGTAGATTCCATTTTTAATTATAAGAAACTTTATAAAATTTTGTCGACTGAATAGTTTATAATCATAAACTATAATACAATTACATCGCACATTTTCAGACGTACTTTGGAAAGTATTTGCTATGAACCGGACACTTGACAAACCTTTTCACAAAGCGGTGATATTTAAATATTTGCTGAATTAATGAGGTAAATAAAGCAAATGGTGTTGAATTAACAAACTCATTTTCTATTATTTGATTTAAGATTTTATTTCAATTTTATACTTCTTTACATATATATACTTCTCTAATTCCTAGTACTAACTGAGTTCAAATACACTGATTCTTTAAAAAAAATCAACCATAAGAGGATTTAAATGGCTATTCATCTCTTCACAAAAGAAGAAAATGAAACTGGCCAAAATTGTATAATTTAAAGTACTTCTACCAAATACGCGGCTGACGTTCATGTATATAGTTTATGTCACATTAAGGTCATATGTTGGGTATCTGGAAAGGTTATTTTTCCGTTTGGTTACTTACTGATATATTTTGATATAACAAATAGAACTTTATAAGAATAACCCTTTATAGAAAAAAACAACACATTTTGAGACTTGACCCCCTCCATTTGTCTTTTAAGCCATATTTTAGCATATTTTGACGTGACGTCATTTGCGTTATACAAAGATAGCGAAAAGACGTGCTGAATGTTAGCGTTACACTATAAAGGGCGTCAATGAAAAATCAATTATTTTTATAGTTCTTATTTTGGATATGTGATAAATAGAACACTATATTCGTGTAGCTTCATTACTAAATTTATTGAATTCGTCGGATAAAATAGTATTATGCTCGCCAGAGGCTTGCAAAATATAATTTTATTCAACTCATGCAATAATTTCAGTAATGAACTTACACTCATTCAATATATTTTATATTATTTGTCAAAGTTTTATGTATATGAGATAATTTGTTGTTGTTGTTTTGTTACTTTTTTGTTAGATATAGATATCACTTGGTACATTTGTTTAAATATAGAATAAAATAGTTGTCTGGATGAATTAGATATTTGACCACGGTTTATTAAGTATTAAGTTTGATACAATAGAAAAGGGGTTACTTTTTTACGATAGAAAGTCTCATACCTCTAAAATGTAAGCCAATATAGATATCTAAAAAAACGTAAGATATCTAAACATCTTCAGAGTTTGCTGTGAGTATATAAAAAAAGAAAAATGAAAAAAAAAATCATATATTCCCTATACCTGTACATCCAGGCCATTCTAGGTTTAAGCCCATACGTCACTTCCGGTAGAGAATTCGTCATATCCGGTAATATGATTTCGTTTCCTTCGGAAAAGAAAGATTCACAATCATTGCTATCATCGTCTGACGCGGAGGAATTTTTGTAATATTTATTATCGTCGTCGTCCTCACTTGTAAAGATAATTTGTGGCAACGGATTCGACTTACTCCGAATTATCGGAGATGTCCGAAGTTGTGTTATTTCCATGATTTTCTTGATGTAAACAATTATCTTAGTCACGTTCCGTCATTTCTGTACACTATGTCCTGACTACAATCGACTTCCGAATATCACTCACTATTCATACTGTTATTATAAACATGTTTCCCAGTCCTTGATTAAAAAACGCATTTCATGATGTTGTTTTTTTCCTTTTTATTCCTGCTCGAGACTTAAGTAATTTACGTATGTTTTTATACAGCAATCAGTACCTAATCTTATATCACTCTATGCGCATTTTAAATTGACAACTTTATCTAAATAACAGATTATCAATCGACACTTTTGTAAATCTCAATTAAAAGCATTCGATTCGCTAGATAAATATTCCAAAATGTAATGCAGGGAGCGTTTTTGACAATAATCAATAAAAATGTACACTTTTAATTCACATTTTTTAAGAACAACACTATTTTTGAGTTTATCACCGGACACAACTACGGGTAGATGAATTGAGAGCTTTTATCTTCACTGTTATTGTCTTTGCGGGGTTCGTAAATTTTAGATTTAAAGTTGTTTAGAATTTATTACCATGACCTCAAAAACAAATATTCTAAAAGCAAATAAGTGCCAACCTCTTGTAATAAACCTAACAATAATGGATAGTCTATATCCAGTTCTTAAGTACATCAGACATTATAAAAATGGAAAATGAATGTAAGCACTTTTTTTCAATCAAGACCTACGAAAATTATTTATACAACACTCGACAAAATCGGGGCAATATGTAAAAATAATCCAACCAAGTGGTAAACATTCGATATATACTTTACTATCGTGAAAAAATGTTGTTTCGATAAAGTATTGATCAAATATCATTTCAATAAATCATCTGACAAAATAATGACAAACAACTTTAAAGTTTAAATAACTCCACTTTTTTCATATCAGTCTTGTTTTTGTTCCTTTTCGTTCGATTTTAAGTCCTTCAATACGTTTTCTTGCCCTATTCCAGCAAAAAAAAATATTATCTTTTAAATTCCAGCATTTACGTTTTAAAGATCAGTGAGATAAAAACATGCCAGTTTTCAGCCAGGGTTATTCGAATTCGTATATTCGAATAAAACCGCGTCCTTGTTATCTATTTCTAAATGAGGATTTACAGCAAATCTATCTTATTTTTTCGTTTCTTAAAAGCATTCAAATACTTTTAACCCGCGGTTCAGTTTAATTCGTTTGTAAAAAAGGTCTCACAGGTCTAAAGCACTGTGGTGCACGTTTTTTGCGTACTTAATCGATAAATAAAAAAACTGTATTATGTATTTTTTTAAAGATTTATTTCATCGCGTTTTCTTTCACAATGAGATGGTATTAAACTCTCATTACTGGTAAAGTAGTATTCAATTGGGGGCGCTTTCAATAGACCCAAATTGGCGTTTAATTATACAAGATAGATAATATTATTCATTTATTGAGGTCTTAAGATATATTTTCGGAAGATATTTATCACAATTAATGGCGTATCTCTTTTGTAGATCGGTAATAAAATGCGGTAATGGAAGAAATGTTTTTTACTGCCATTATGTAAAATAAGATAATACTAATGAGTTATTTTTGCACCAAACAAATTTGAAAACATATGTCAACTTTAAAATATTGATAATAAGGTAAGGAAACAAATCTTATTCGAACCGGAGTATTTTTTATTTGATATATGATTTTTTGGTTATATTTTTGTTCAATGTCCTCATTCTATTTAGCTTAAACATGCATTAAAATAAATGCACAAAAATCAACGTTTTGAAGCATTCATTAAAACTGAGCAGTTTTAAATAACGGAAGAAAAAAGAATATTCCAGTTACAATCTTAAGGCTTGAAAACGGGAACAGTCGCTTCCTTGAATCAGTGTTTAATTTATTCATTCATTCATTCATTCATTCATTCATTCATTCATTCATTCATTTATTTATTTATTTATTTATTTATTTATTTATTTATTTATTTATTTATTTATTTATTTATTTAACTATTTATTCATTTATTTACTTAAGTTTCAGTTGAGTATTAACAAACGATAGACAACAAATTATCCGGCGTTCCTTTACTTATAATATATGCGTTTTAGGCTTGTATAGCCGTGCTTATCTATTTTTATAATGACACAACTGTTCCGACACGTGGTACTTAAGCCAACAATCCTTATAACTATCCCAAAGCCTCTTTAATCACCCCAAACAGCGGTATATATATGCATATATGACTGTCCTAGTATGTCTTATCATCAAAGAAAAACGAATATTTGCGTAAAGGATTTATCTTTTTCCCAATGACTTTTCCCAATGTACATTTTAGTTAGTTACTTTCGTATATTACACTCAATTTCATTTAATTTTGGTAACTTAAAATCCCTTATGTCAAAAACATTAACATTTGTAGCGTCAAACTGTACATTTAATTAGAACCGATTCGCTAAACATTATTCTTTGTATTGATTCCAAATCTTTGTGTCAATATCAAAATATGGCAGATTTAATTGAATGGATTTCGGATGTTAACATATAAAAGTCAAGAGTGAAGTAAGTGTTTAAAAATGTAACCAAACCCGAGCTGGTTAAATAATTGTAAGCTTGTAAAAGTTTCTAATTGATTCCAGCAATACTTTTCCAATGACTCTTTTTTTTATAGTTGAATCAACAAAACGGTCAACGAGACTTATGCAAATATAGGATTTATTTAAATTTGGAGCGCCCTTATAAACAAAATAAAACGGTTGTGACTTCTTTGGAAACGGACAAAAGCCCTCTCGGACAAAAGCTCTCCCGTCCAAAAATGACAAGGCGGACAAAAGCTCTCCCGTAAAAATGACATTATCTATAGTAAATACTCCATTCTTGACCTTGAAAAGACATGGCATGTACTCAGATCTTCGTCCAGACTCTGAAAAACCTGTTTTAAAATATTTTAAAATAAAGCAGTTTTCTGTAGCTGATTTTTAGCTAGAATAGTATCAATCAAATAACGGGATTGTTATCGACAAGAAAAGGTAAAAGTGGAATATCATTTACGCTTATTTCATAATTATCTGGACCCTAAGCTTGACGATATCACCAGAGTCTAGTATTATCATCAATTCCAGATGATCTGGGTACATACCATGATAGATAGAGTTTCAGAAGTGTGAAGAGTGAAGTGTTAAACGCAAAAAGTCAATACATTGGTGGTAGTTTAGCCTTTGAATCACTACTGCAAGCCACATTGGATTAACCTGATCACAGTTCAGC
This sequence comes from Ruditapes philippinarum, assembly GCF_026571515.1. NCBI lineage: Eukaryota > Metazoa > Mollusca > Bivalvia > Venerida > Veneridae > Ruditapes > Ruditapes philippinarum. The sequence continues at coordinate 11,650 of NW_026864782.1, read as the reverse complement.
CACTTTATCGTTCCTGGGCAGGCTGTCAAGCAGTTTACCAGTACTAGTTGCCTTCACTTTCGCAAGGAACTGATTACTGCTGTATATGACAGAGCAGAGATACAGTACGAATGACTTAGAAAATATTTTATGCTCAGTCACAACGAAAGCGACCTGTACCGTCCGGGAATCGAGCCCAAGTCGCCCAATTAATAGTTCAAAGCTCTAGCTATTGAGCTAACCGGACAATTTAATCAACACAGCAGTCTAATTTTTTAATGTGAAAATCATATACAGTTGTAATTGAAGTGATAAGTTTAAAGTATTATATTGATTTTGTTGTATCTTATAGCTATACTTATACACTCCGAACTTAAAAACTTCAAAATTCAAATTCATTCTTCACCTTTCACATTTCTCTTCATAGTTGTATTTTTTTCTCATTTAATTAAGTTTCAAGTTTTCTGCTTTCCAGAAAAAATGTAGTTCATTTTGTTTGGAATTTAACAAAGAAACTGATGTTTTTGATCGATTTGAATTTGGTGCATTTTGTGAATATCAAAATTTAAGATAGGCATTCAATTGGAAAAAAAGTATAATTGAGACGCGTCATGACAAAACCAACACAGTGGGTTTGCGACCAGCATGGATACAGACCATCCAGGATCCATACTGTTCGCTATCAGTTTCTTTACTTGTGATAGGGTTTGTAAACGAACAGCATGGATCCTGATCAGACTGCACGGATGCACAGGCTGGTCTGGATCCATGCTGGTCGCAAACCCACGTTGGTTTTGTCGTGACGCGGCTCATATGGGATATTTGTCTTAAATCACGTTGATAATTTTTTCTTTTTAAAATTTATAATAAGCATAAATGCAATTTAGCGTTTTAATGTATATAAATAGCAGGTAATAATACTCATGCATTTATGATCATTCTTCCATCATAATATGAAATGTAATATTATATTATAATAGTAAGTCAGAATCATCGTCGGAACCCATGGTACACATTCCGTATATACTACATGTATACGGTAAATAGCCTGGGTTACCGAGGATGGTAGTCAATCGTTTTAAACCATTTCTTGTTCTGAAAACATTTTAGTAAGAAAATAAATTTTTGGAAGATTTATTATTATTATTATTATTGTTATTATTATTATTATTAATTTCTAATACATAAAATTAGTAAACCCAAGTCTAGTCACGGTTTTACGGAAGCACGTTTCAAAAACAAATGTTGTATAATTCAGTCACGCACCATGCGCTTGTTAAGTACTCGAGCAGAAATAAATTAAAAATGCATTAAAAATTTACAATAAAAAATCGTAATTCACATTTTCCTTCATTATCTTACGAAAAATTCCATCTTTTATTCCATCATAGTCTTTTAAATCAGGTATTGAATATACGCGTCCGCCTATTTGTTGAAGTTCAATTTAACGAATTCCTTAACAATACACTCGCGTTTAAAAGAGCCTACAATAGACATATCCTTGTCTAACAAAATTATAGCGTTTTTAGAGTAAACAAATCAACCGATATGATGCCTGAACGATAATTTTCTATTTACAACGAAGAAAGAAAATATGCTAGCTTTCATTATACCGTTGACTTGTCATTTTTCAACAAGGCATAAATATCGAATGTAAAGTGACTTTATTAAAGTGATTATCATTAAACCTTAGCTCAATAAATCAATAAAACGAATGTTTTAAGCTCTACTGAAGCCGTTCAGTTAATTTTTTTTTTCTCAATTTAAACTGCGATAATTCACCGTTAAGCAATTTCGCTCCTTTAAAAGAATGCCGAAGCGATTGGCTATTAGATAAAGATCGAACTTTCAAGATCACCAATCTAATCTGGTTGGGGCCAATTTCGGCAATAAGCTTTGACTATTAAGCTAAAATTACATTTATAAATATTATTTAAAGTGATTATTGATAATATCATATTTTAGTAGTATCTCTAAACACGGTCGAGGGTAGATTTTCATACTATTATATATTAGATTATATTAGATTAAGATTTTGTTTATTAACATTTCTTAAGAAATAAAAAATATGTTGAAGGACGCTCTGTGGCCTCTTACGTTGCTTAATTTATGCACTTGCAATTGACTTTTCCTACTTTGACTTTTGAACTGTCCAGTTGTTATAAAAAAAAAAAACAAGAAAAAAAAAAACAACAAAAAAAAAAAAAAAAAACAACAACAGAAAAACACATTATTATTTTAAACACCTGAAGCTGTTTTAGCTGAATAATAAAATACTTTAACAGATATTTACCAGCATGTTATATATAATGCACAACCATGCAAGGTCTTTCATGAATTTGAAAGAACCTGGCACAACAAATGTTCATACATGTATAAGTATAGTTCAAATTGGTTGGCTTCATGTAAAACATGCCTGCCACCAGGTCTCATTTTTATAACATACATTATGTAAGAATAGTGACTAAAAATGGAAGTGACATTTTTATAGACTTAAGTATACTTTTAAGCCTATTAATGTAGAAGAAGACTGAATTTGACACAGCACAAGTCACAAACTATCTTACAATTTCAAATTTTCAGTATGTTAATATGATTATCATAAAACTCTCGTAACAAAATCTACATCAAACTTCGTGAATATAACTTGTCAAATCTGTATTTAACACCACCTCTGAATTAAGTTAAGGAAAGCCTGCAAATAATTGCCATTTTCTGATAATTGTTAGTTGATAAAAATTGAGAAAAGTAACCCCCACATAAAGACCATCCGTCTATAAAGGCCAAGTTTTGTATATGCCTTGGTTGACCTTTCTTCACAGGTTTGGCTGTAATTTGTATTTACTCAAAACAAAACAATGTCATTGTTTTGTTCACTGGCCATAATATTATACTGAAAGCTCAATCATCTTAGAGCACCAGAAATAACTGGTATTTACTGATTTTATTCTTGACTGTGTAACCCACAAGATGCACAGATACAAGGCATATATTGCAGGTTTATATATAAATACATTCTGCTTTAGATGATGAGAAAATGATATATAAAACATATTTGAGCCGCGTCACGACAAAACCAACATAATGGGTTTGCGACCAGCATGGATCCAGACCAGCCTGCGCATCCGCGCAGTCTGATCAGGATCCATGCTGTTCGCTTACAAACCCTATTACAAGTAGAGAAACTGATAGCGAACAGCATGGATCCTGATCAGACTGCGCGGATGCGCAGGCTGGTCTGGATCCATGCTGGTCGCTAACGCACCATGTTGTTTTTGTCGTGACGCGGCTCATTTGTTCTTCTTTTTTTAGTAGTGTGGAGTTTTCTTTCTTACCATGTCAAATTTATTACGCCATTTATTGGCATACTATTTCTTTTATAAATTTTGATAATGCATACAAAAAGTCATATATATTTATGTATCATAAAGCTTTTCTTTACAGAATTGTCAAATTTACAAATACATTTAATAAGGAAGATATAAATATCTTAAAGGAAAGATATAATTTTTCAATGTCCTTGTCGAATAGAAAAGCGCAGTGTAAATTCTAAAGCTTATCATTTACTTTTTTTTTTGAAAATTCAGCACTATTTACTTGAGATTATTGTAAGTATGTGTTAAACCCACCCAATGAAATTATAAACTTATAAATTCAGAAATCAAGGTCCGTAAATTACGTTGAAACAGCTGTCTGTAGACGCTCATTAAAATTAACTGGGGTCATAAAGCTACTTATGGTCCTTTTTGTCCTCTTTTTAAAATTTAATTTAATTTAAGTAGGTGGTACTTTTACTGTATGAATCATAGTCATAACCTGTTACTTATAAAGAAACTAGAAAACTAAACATAAAGAAGAATCTACATTAAATAAACATATACCGATAAAATGAGCTCTCTTAACAGATGAGGTGTCTTTAGTATACCTAGATATTTAAGGAAATTACCTTTTCGATTGCTTATCATATATTAAGAATAACGAAAAAAAGAGAGAAAAAAAAGAACAAAAAATAAAGAAGAACAAGCGATAACATAGGACAGATGTGCGATCGATACTTAAAATATTAATATACTCAAAATTATGATTATAGAAGATGTAGGATATGGGGATATAGAGATTCTTCGGCTTTTGTGCGGGGTTTCAAAACTGGTATTTTAAGCAGGAAGCCCTAACCACTCACTGTCAAATCATTGTACCTTAGACTTGTTTACAAACATGGATAAAACGGTTACCTGTCATCTCGAGTCACGTGGTAGGATTTGGCGTCACGTATTGGCGGTAGTACGAGATCCCGTAACGTGTACGAGAACATGTTTTCCCTCTTCATCTGTAGGTAATGGCGGACCTGTCGCTCGTCAAACAGCGGTACCCTCTTTATACCAGGGAAATTAATGTCTGCAGACATCTTTGCGTTATCTAAGATAAAAAAAAAGGTGACAATAAAATAGATTTTGAATATCAATTTATTCATCATTTGATTTTTTTTGTATATTTAAGATTAATTTAAATAAATCTTTGTAAGCTTTCAAATAGCAACTCTTTTATTTTTCAAATATCAATGATGTAATACAACAAATCATCATAAATATCCAATGCCCTGTAAATGCCTAAATATAACCTCATGTTCTAATCTACAATGCGCCAAGAAAGGTAACCCGTTCAATAATAAAGAAACTTAACTAGCAGATTTACCTCCCTTGGTTATTTAAATAAATGAAGAATTATTTGGTAGTAGAAAGGAAAGAATAAAATACTTCCCAGAATTCAACTTTTTACTTGAAGACATATAATTGTATTATAAGTTGAAGTTTGTTATCACATTTCCACAAAATTATCACTATTAAATATCTAAACACCAAACTTTCATCGCCATTTAATAGTGTGTTATTTACCAATTATGATATTTACTTTTTAAATTATTGAATTTGGAAACCTTTTGATTCTAGCTTTTAATAACAGAATCGAATGTCCGGTTCGAGAGTACCTGTTTAGGGAAGGAAATAGGCCTATATATTCAGACATTCCCGCGTGTCAGCTTTCACCAAATCAGAATAAAACATATTTTTTATGAACGAATGTAGGCTAAAGTGCCTGTAACGCTTACAGTGCCTTTAACGTGAACCTGATATCTCTTTCTCTACGTTAAGGATCATAATGAGCACATAATGAATTCCTGGTAAACAGAGTTTGGTCGAGGCAGTTGGATACTGTGTGTGTGTGCATTTCTGTTTTCAGTCCTGTTAAAATACATTTTTAATTTTCTGTATCAATTGTGTTCTGTTTTGTATGTAATGTTCTGTGTATTGCGTGTATAATGATTATAACTGTAGCAATGCAATATGAATGACTTCAGTTTAAAATTGAAAAAAATAGAGACATGTATACAGCAGTGAACGAAAGGCATCTGCTCTTTTCCCGCTTTAAGCTAAAGCTTTAAGCAAAAACAGTTTGAACGCTCTGGTTATCCCTTTTTTCTATTTTCTATGGTCGCTGATTTGGTAAGCTTTTGTGTGTCGCGTTGGTAGTGACACCACGACAAAGCGCGTCTCTAGCGCGGTACGCCAAGCGGTGCGTTGTCGTGCGGCGTGTTGTCGCGACGTCACATTGTCGTTCGGTTCAAATTAAAGAATTGGCTTATAAGCCAAGCGACAAGGCGACATGACGACAACGCGCCGTTTGGCGTGTCGCGCTCAAGACAAAATTACAGTGCGACAACGCGCCAAAACGGCGCTTTGACGTCTTGTCGCTAGCGACAGGCCGACAATACGGCAGTGCGACAACGCGCCGTTTGGCGCTTTGTCGTGTTGTCGCTAGCGCCAACTGGACGCACAAAAGTGTACCAAATCAGCCACCATACGGTTTGTATATATACTACATCCTCGGTATCCCAGGCTATTTACCTTATACACATATCGGTTTTAAGTGTAATACATACGGAATGTGTACCGTAGGTTCCGACGTAACATACGGTAAATAGCCTGGTTTACCGAGGATTGTGCATTTTGATACAACGTTAAAGTTTTGACATAGAGTGATATAAATTTGACCTTATATCCATCTGTTTACATCATCATTAAATTGAAGTATTTGAATAGATGATACAGGCAGATTTCCGTTATCTGCTGACGTAGTTAAGTACCTTACTGGTGGTCTTAATGTTTGGTACGAGAGAGGTCGAGGATTTAGCGGTATAGACTTGACCAGTCAGTGATTAAACCACGTGATTTAAGACGCCTGCTGATACTTTATCAGCCTTATGACGTCATTTAAATTAAAGGATCGAAACGGTAGAGATCTACGTAGTATAAAAAGTTAGGATGCACTGACTTGATCTCAAGGCACCAGGCATCATAGTCCAACTATGCTAAAAGAGGACAATGACCAGCACAGAACATTTACTGTAGAAAACACATGTTCAGAAATTGTGCCTAGAAACGAAAATCCTAATTTGCAGCTTGAAAAAAAAATATATGAAAACCTAAAATTATCTTATAACAGCCGCACACATTAAACCAGCACGGCTTCAGATTTATAAACTTTAATATCAAAATAACAAAAGGAAGCAATTTTACACCTTATCAGTGTCACTTAGAACACACGTTAACAACCAACCAACAAGAGGTCAAATATGTAAAAATAGTCCTTACTACGTTAGTAACGTAGTAGAAATTTAGTTATTAATTCTGAAAATCGCACATAACATGATTTTTTTTTACTTGAATGAATCTTTTTACATTTTCACATATTTCTCAAGTTTAATTGTATGGAAATAGTTTGGCTTATTCTGACGCATGTAGCTTTAGGTTTATACAGCTATACTTGTATACCTGCAGCCTGTAGTTGATAAAAAAACTATTATTTAAACTAAGAAAAATGAAAGATATTAATACTCTCATGAAAGAGAAGTATTTGAATATTTCCTCTAGAGCGAATTGCGCACACACAAAAGTTAAAACCCCAGCAACATCATATTTTGTTCCTGGACAATTTATTCTGTGTATATACAAATCCATGTGTGTTAATAAACGAGATAATACGACAGTTTATAAATTTTGTAAAAATAAATATTTCATTATATGTTTAAAAGGCACACTATGACGATGATTTATTTTACTTTTTTGGAATGTGCAAACATGAATTTTATAATATTCAAAGAATTGTTTTAGAGAAATGTTAGATGCTTGTTACCTGAAAAAAGTAGCGATAGATGTGAAATAATATGTCACGTAAGTTTCAAAATGTAAACTAGGTAGTATTTTGACATCCATACAAAATACTAATTCACTATGACAGTTTTAATTGCAAAGATGGAAGCCACAGAACAAAAAATATGGTTCTGGCAATTTGTCAATGAGAAACTTTTTGGATACTATAAAATTAAACTAAAAATAAAGAGCTTTCGAGAAATGAAAATAAAAGCATTTCTGGGGCACAATGGGCCTTTAAAACAAAACAATTGGTTAGCCACTTAAATACAAAGATAAATGAATGACTGACTGACTGAATGAATGAATGAATGAATGAATGAATGAATGAATGAATGAATGAATCGATCCATCGATCGGTTGATCGATCGATCGATCCATCCATCAATCGAACGATCATCGATCAATCAATCATTTATCAACCTGTGGATATTTCAGCATATCTTTCCATTTCAAAAAATATGACCAGGCTCCTTAAAAAAAGAATATGTATTATAAACAAAACATGTTCATTGAAACGCATGGAATATACCTTAGTCTGGATTTGAATGTAAATAAAAGGCTGTGTAGATTCATTTGGACTTTTAAAAAGGTTCTTTAAGTATAAAAGAATGAGTAAAAAATAAACGTTCTTACCAACCGAATATTCCAAATTATTACGGGAACTTCTTAAAATATACACCAAAAATTAAATTACGATTTTTACAAAACATCAAAAGTTTGTTTAAAGCCCGTCTAAGTAGCCGGAAACAATTCACTTTTATTTTCTTAATACTTTAAGTAATCTATTGATTTTAATTCAATTAAATGCCACTTTGTAATAGAACGGTTAATCAGATCGGTTAAACACGATAAAGACTGGCATTTAAACATATATATATCATAACGTTTAAATCTACGATTTAAATCATTTGAATAATTAAATATCAACGTAATTGACTCCCCTATTCATCATATTGTAAAGGCTGTATAAAGACAATAAAGCTTAAAGGTCACGCGGGCTGATTATCCGTACTGATACGTCACGCAATGATAGGCGATTAAAATCATGATGACTGTCAATTAATATTATCACAGGAGAAAAAAAAAGTCGTCGAAATTGGTGTTGACTGTGTTGTCCTTATATCATACATGTATATTGCTTGTGTTGCTTTCGTTGGTTTATCTTGGTGTACTGCAGTGTTTTTTTTGTCGTTGATCGGGTCTTGTTTTTTTTTACCTTTATTTAAATTACTAATAATTTTGCCTATTCTGTTGCAGTTCAGAAATTTTTGTCTGGTATTTAGGAAGCACGAAATCTCGGTAACCTGATACATGTTACAAGTACGAGTCTTAATGTAGTTTTACTGTAATGCTTTCCCGCCAAAATAATTCTAACATCGGCCAATATCGTAGCAAATCGGTTATTTCAAGAACGTTAGTTTTTCGAAATATTGGGCATTAACTCATTTACAATCACTAAACCTTTATTGCTATGTACTTTATATCGGTTATAAATGGTTAAAAAGTATTGAATACTGAAGATGTGAAAAATTACGTTCCGGTTCTACCAGACACCTTCACCCCCTTTAGCATATAACATTTTAAACATTTTGTTAAATTATCTTATTGTTATAGAATTGAGTAAAAGCGTACACTTAAGCAAGGTATGAGGGAAGCCATAAATAAAATTTCGTTTGACCGTTGAATAGTTTCTGAAATTCTAAAGCTATTCATGGAAAGTAAAACAAAAATGGTATTCGCTTTTTAAATACAGTTGAAACCTCTGCAGAAAAATACATTTTTCTTATTTTCGGAGATAAAGTGTTCGATAATTGCTGAAATGATTGCTTTAGAGAGCTTAAATTTATTTACACATTATATGAGCCGCGTCATGACAAAACCAACATAATGGGTTTGCGACCAGCATGGATCAAGACCAGCCAGCGCACCCGCGCAGTCTGATCAGGATCCATGCTGTTCGCTTACATACCCTATAACAAGTAGAGAAACTGATAGCGAAAAGCATGGATCCTGGTCAGACTGCGCGGATGCACAGGCTGGTCTGGATCCATGCTGGTCGCGAACCCATTATGTTGGTTTTGTCGTGACGCGGCTCATATTATTTTTATATAGACTTAGTATTTAAAAATAATTTAACCGAATACATCCGTAGAGGTTTTCAATATTATGTATATTTAAGCAGGCGGATGAGCCCTCATAAAATATGGACTAAACACTAGGTTATATAATGCGAGTTTAGGTATTCACTGTACAAAATAGTATACAGAACATTTATATAAGCAGTAAAGTTATAAATAATGTTCATCCCACATACAATACATCTTACAAAAAAGACACCGGTATGAAGTTTGTGTATATTCCAAGATTTGAATCATTGTTTTCCCGGAGGAGTCTCCATATGTTTTGCTCATACTAGTTTCTGGTGATATCAATAATTAAACGTATATACTTCACACGTTTTGAACTAAATTTTAGAATCTTTAACTTTAAATAAATAAAGTAAAAAATAATTATAAATGTTCTTTTACAGAATAAACAAAACAAAAGAATATGCACTTATATTTTTTGTTGTAAAGACTTAAACAGAATCAAATGATAAACAAAGAAAAGCCTGAAAGTAAAAGAAAATAATACTAGAATAAAATCAATTAAACAACTTTTTCAATAATTTTACTTTTAAATAAACCCATTTTTGAAATATTTCTACTACTTTCAAATTAGTAAGAAAATCCCTACCTTTTTTCGTCCTCTCACTTTTCCAAATAATAAATTATTGAAATGTAAATAATATATCATTTTTCTTCTTATTTACTTAATGACTTTTAAAATATCCCATGCAAATAACCACGATATCTTAATGGAAAAAATGGGCTTTTCTTTAAACCCCTATCTCAACAAGTTTTCTTTTTAATAAAAATAAAAGTTCATCATTTTTATTATTCACGAACAATCATAAATTACCGCGACATTAGTTCACAATACAAAAGTGCATTTATCATTTTAACAGTTCCTTTTAAATCAATACATAATCTCGTTTTTCAAAGATTTAAAAAGCCTTTCACTTAACAAATTCAATCATATTTTTTTTGAATCTGTACTGTAAATGATTCAATGTTTGTACAGGGTTTATTTTATATATATATACAGCTTTACCCGAACAAATAATAGTTGTGGTATGAAAAGTATGAAATGACATATAATGTAAATAATTAAATAGTTTAATTAACACTATATACTCGCTTTTATTTGTTTTGTTTTGTTTGGATTTAAGCCACAATGACACTGTTAAGGTCATATGACTTTTTATCTTCAGTTTAACTTTTGGAGAAATATTTCAAGTACGCATTTCCGCGTATTCAAACGCTGGCACGAGCGGGCATCTTGGTGGAACCACCGACGTACCGTGAGCAAGCTGGATAGCTTCCTCACATGTAGTTAATATATACAGTACAAAATCCTTGACAGCAAGCAAACAACAATGGCGGACAAGTGGCGCGAGGTCAACGCCATAGACTGCTCGGTCAACGGTCAAGCCTATACCATATTCCATAGAAAACAATATTATGTCCCCCTCCCCCCACACACAAACAAAATTATAATTAAAAACTGAGATTCACATTAGAATGTTTTTTTATTTTTTTTTATTTTTTTATTTATTTATTATTATTATCATTGTTTATTATTATTATTATTTATTATTGTTATTATTATTATTATTATTATTATTATTATTATTATTATTTCATAATTATTATTATTTTCATTTATATTATCATTAATATGATTATTATTTTCAATAATTTCATTCACCTGAAAAATCTTGAAATGTTTTACCAGGAGAGAGCTCTTTTTGTATACTTTTTTTTGCTATTGCACGGAACACAAACTACACATCGTCATCAACAACAACAACAAAACCACATCCTTCATTTACAAAAAGCTGATTTGTTAAATTACAGTCACGACGTTAAGAATGACGTCATTTTGCTTTCTTGTTAAACCCAACGAGGACAAATTATTATTGGTACACGCGAGAGTAATTAAAAAAAACTATCTATTTTCTACATTATACATTAAAAATGGAGGTCAAATTCTAATGAAAACGCATTCACTCAAGGTTGTCGAGAACTATTCAAAAGATAATAAATTGTTATCTTATAGGCTGTCGCAGGTACAATAAGTATCAATACGTCTAAATAACAAAACGGCAAAGTCGAGGTATAGGATCTTCTCTGTCAAAATTTCAAAGATTAAACGATATTGAACAATGTTTTACGTAAGATAGATTTCATTTGAATTAAATTTAAATTATTCATATAAAATTTCAAAGCGTTAAACATGTCAAGATTTCATTTGAATTATCGATTTCGAATCGTTTTGAGTAGGTAGACAAGTTAGACTTGTGAAAACCTTTAAGAATACTAAACGGAAAGTTTGATAAACTTTGAGGTAGAAATGTTGAA
>NW_026864781.1:0-16959 GCF_026571515.1 Ruditapes philippinarum | reverse complement strand
TTTGGTAACGTGATCAAGTCTCAACTTTATAATGTAAAATATGAGGGTCTCGTGTTTAGTGGCCGACGACTTTCAATATTTTAATGATTTACATAAATATATTCTGTACCGAGATTTCGAAGTCGGTGATTAAAGTCTTCTTAAAGGAAGGACATTTTCTGAGGTACGATAAGATAATGAACAAATTTAGTATAGGACAAAGCAGGGTCTTTCAAATAGAATGGTCTGGAAACACGCTCTGTAAACCCTTCTCACTACAATTAAACCTGTCTCGGTATAACTCGATATAGTTTGCTATACGCAAATTATGGAAGTGTTCAAGAAAAGGGCGAATATTAAATACAAGAGCAATAATGAAAATTTTAACGACATGATGATATTTAAAAATCTTTAAACTTGTGAAAAAATGATAAATATTTCAGAAAATAATGTTTTTTAAAGCCATATTTGTTGAAAAACATAGATTGCATGTTCAGAATATTTGCGATTAACGGTGCCATTTTGAAAATGCATCAAATTAAACATCAAATATCTGCAAATAACATTGTGAACTATTATAATATTTTTACAAAATACGATTTCATAACTTCTTTTCTCTGTAAAATCATTGTTTATTTTGTCATTAAACAATGCATCAATTTAAAAAAGCTCATGAAACTTGTACCTATTTTCAAATATGAGCAGTAGATCTTTACCTTGACACCGGGAACGAAAATTTCATTATTTCATTGCAAATCTATAAAATTGTTACTTTTAAAGAAAAACTGATAATATAATGTAGTTATCTTATAATTGGATTTTTGAATGGTGATGTACTTTTTTCGTAAAATTGGTCCGTCTCCAGACCATTCTATTTGAAAGACCCTAGATAAAGGCAAAAAAGTGTAAAGTGGTATTTCTTTAAAAAAAACAATATTGTTTTACACAACGATGACAGCTGAATCTTTGAAACTCAAGCATTTAACACAATTATTCTAAAACTTTTTTGATTTCTATGGTATTTCGTCTGCAAGTCATAAATTTATTCAACATTGAATCTTATATCAATTTTTATCAAATGTTATTCATGCGAATCAGAAATTGTGCTGTTCTCTTCTTAAGAGTTCAACTAGAATCGAGAATTTAAAGAATTTAAATGACATCCCTTGAAGAAGTTAATTAAAGCAAGTCATGAAAGGATTGCATTTTGTCAAATCATAAATAGAGTCAATACATAAATTGAGTTTTCCAAAATCTAACTTCAAAGACAAATTACTATACATCTAAATATTAATCATGATTTACCCAGGAATAATTTGCTTACCATGGCTGTTTAATGCATAATAGAACACACTTATAAGCAATATATAGACGTTCAAAAGTTCTTGACTTGCAACTCAAACAATACGCATATATTTACAATGGCATGCAGTTTCCAATTTGTTTTTATTTCCGGTGAAAAACGTCTTGCATAAAAATGTTGGTACATTTTGGGCATTTAATTTGAGTGCACATTCGTATGGCTGTTCTTGATTATGAATTGTTAACGTAACATTTTATGGGGGAAATTTTATCTCTTCAGACGGTATGCTTTTCACATGTAAAACTGCTTTCAAACTTCTTTATCTTATTCAGTCAAAAGTGAAACAAAGAACTAAGCACATCAGTCATACATATTTGTTTGTCAATCAAATCTCTAATCAAATGATTTTGATATTAAAAAAACTCCGAATCGTTGCGGGTATAAAAGAATTTATCGTTCTCATCAATCATATACTCGTTTTTTATGAATTGTAGTTACATGTTTATTGCATTCACGACACTTCAAATAATGTTGTATATGTTGTAGTGGGGCAGAACACAAACACTATTTAAATATTTAATGGCTGATTATGTGTTTAATCCTTAGAATGTAAGTATTACATGATCATCAAAGACAATGATCAATGTACATTTAACGTTTAATTTTCACTCACTGTAATATTTGGGCAAACATAATGCTTTCTTCCGGTTTCACGAAAGAATCTAACATCTACCTGTTTTCATAATTAATTACTTAACAATGCTATTTAGATAAATTGTGTCATAACAAAAGAACACATCAACTTATTATCATTATTACTTATAATTACAATAATCAAGTATGTTTGTCATTTTATAAACATGAATAACCTCTTTCTTTAATAATGATACTCGTAATAAATAACATACCCGAGAGACAAAAATTTAAATTTGAAAATTCAAATAAAAGGACAAAATGCATGTGTTCTCATATTGCCGAATACAATTCCAATCTTCTGATGCTATGGGGAAATTCGCTTGTCATTTGCTGTCATTTTTTGTCAATGGGTTTTATCCGTTTTAAAGCAAAAAGGCGACGTTATTTGACTCAATTCTTGGTATGAGAATGGAACAAAAATCCCTATTTTGTGTTACAGTAATTATTTTTTTAAAGTGAGTATAGACCTAATCATATTTCTCAAACTTCTGAAGATGAATAGTGCTAGTCTTGCTTTTACAAACAAGTTTAATCACTTAAAACAATTAACTATAAAATATATACTGGTTTGTTCAGCATTATATTTTCATGGTTTTTGTCAAGCCTTATTCGATAGCTATAATATTTTGCTTCCAAAGAATGAGTGCTAAAATTTTCAAAAATCTTTTTATTTAATTTCAAAGTTTTAAACAGTAAATACACTTCCAAGAGTGTTAAAATATCTCGTTAGAAATATGTTCCAAGCTAGACGATTCATAATTTTAGGCGCACATTTTTTATTTGACGAAGCATTCCCAGTAGTCCCTTTTTAGCTCACCTGAGCTTGCTCAGGGTGAGCTATTAGGATCAGTGAATGTCCGTCGTCCGTCGTACGTCCACAATTGCTTGTGAACACTCTAGCGGTCACATTTTTGAACCAATCATCATCAAACTTTGTCAAGATGCTTGTCTAGTCAATTGCTTGGATGAGTTCGAACATTGGTCATATCCGGTGAAAATCTAGGTCACAGGAGCTATAAATAGAAAAACCTTGTGAACACTCTAGTGGTCACATTTTTGGACCAATCATCATCAAACTTGGTCAGGATGCTTCTCTTATTGATAGCTCGGATGAGTTCGAACATAGGTCATCTCGGATAAAAAAGTAGGTCACCGGAGCTAAAAATAGAAAAACCTTGTTAACACTCTAGCGGTCACATTTTTGCATCAATCATCATCAAACTTGGTCAAGATGCTTGTCTAGGTGATAGCTCGGATGAGTTCGAACATGGGTCATCTCGGATGAAAAAGTAGGTCACCGGAGCTAAAAATAGAAAAACCTTGTTAACACTCTAGCGGTCACATTTTTGCATCAATCATCATCAAACTTGGTCAAGCTGCTTGTCTAGGTGATAGCTCGGATGAGTTCGAACATGGGTCATCTCGGATGAAAAACTAGGTCACAGGAGCTAAAAATAGAAAAACCATGTTAACACTCTAGATGTCACAATTTTGCCTCAATCATCATCAAACTTGGTCAGGATGCTTGTCTAGGTGATAACTCGGATGAGTTCGAACATGGGTCATCTCGGATGAAAAAGTAGGTCACCGGAGCTAAAAATAGAAAAACCTTGTTAACACTCTAGCGGTCACATTTTTGCATCAATCATCATCAAACTTGGTCAAGATGCTTGTCTAGGTGATAGCTCGGATGAGTTCGAACATGGGTCATCTCGGATGAAAAACTAGGTCACAGGAGCTAAAAATAGAAAAACCTTGTTAACACTCTAGTGGTCACAATTTTGACTCAATTGTCACCAAACTTGGTCAGGAAACTTGTCTAGGTCATTGCTGGGAAAAAATTGAACATGGGTCATCTCGGATGAAAAAGTAGGTCACCGGAGCTAAAAATAGAAAAATCTTGTTAACACTCTAGTGGCTACTGTTGTGATCAAAATACTCTGTTAATTGGTCTGAAAGTTTGTTTTGATGATTTCTAAGTCAAGTTCGAACATGGATCATCTCGGATGAAAAACTAGGTCACACCGCCCAAATATGGAAAAAACCTTGTTAACATTCTAGTGGTCACTTTTTCGACTCAATTATCATCAAACTTGGTCAGGATGCTTGTCTAGGTAATTGCTTGGATGTGTTCGAAATCGCATGTGGAACTAGGTCACCAGAGCTAAAAATAGAAAAAATCTTGTTAACACTCTAGTTATTACTGTTTTGATCCAAGTATCCTGGAAATTGGTCTGAAAGTTTGTTTTGATTATTTCTAGGTCAAGTTTGAATATGTGTCACCTGGGTAAAAAACTAGGTCGCACTGCTCAAATATGGATAATCCTTGTTAACACTGTAGTGGTCACATTTTTGACTCACCTCTAATGAGACTTGGTCAGAATGCTTGTCTAGGTAATTGTTTGGATGAGTTTGATAAGTCAGGTGAGTGATATAGGGCCATCATGGCCCTCTTGTTTAATAAATGACGTTAATATTGATTTATTTGATAAAGCCGACACATATTTGATACCCTAATTGGTAGATTTACAAAAAGGCAAGAAACAAGAATCTCGGAGCAGGAGCATCTGCCTTTGATATAAGAAGCAGAACTGTAACGTTCTAGTATCGTAAGGAAATAGGAACTCGAATCCAAATCGGTGAGGGTTTTAAAGTAACGCCATTAATGATCCCGTATGTTGTAATTAAGGTTGTTACCACAATTAAGTGAAAGTTTATATATGTTCATAATTATGCTTCTAAAACAATTTTCAAACATCGAAGAACATGTAAAATATGTACTGCAAATACTTGTCAACATTATATGTAATCATTAAAATATATAGGCATTCACTTCTTATTGAAAAATTTGATTTAGAGTCTATAGAAAATAAATTTCTAATTACCTCCCGTTATTAACATGAAATGTAAATTCGGTTATATCTTTACAAATAATGTTTTTTGGAACTTACAATATTGATAAATCTTCATTTGAGCATTCTATTTATTTTGTGTTACAGAAGTACTAGGCCACGGACGCCTAAACTATCCAGGTAACTCACGAAAAAAAACTTGGTTAAATTCTGGTGCCCGTTCGTTGTTTCTCATTTTCACGGTGCATATCCATATCGGTACCCTCTTTGCGAAATCTGCTGAAACGGTACCCTCTTTACACTTTGAACATCAGGTTGAGAACACTAACTTCAAGCTGAATGATGTATCCAGACAAATCAATAATTGATCTACATATGTCCGTAAATTGGTTTATGCACAGGCCACTCTCTGCTAAAAACAAACCAGCGATGGATAACAATACAGTAAAATTTCAATATAATGAGGATAGAAGGTATGACACGTAGAAAAGATGTATACCACGGAACACTAGAATGTTTTATCTATGTGCTGATTTGTCATGTTCCCGTTTTTCATGTACTGCAACTTCACAATAAGCTACAAAAAATCGACATGTCTTGCTTCGCCCATCACCTCGACATATTTTTTGGACTGAAATGAACCTGTGGCTTGATTATATATGCATCATACATATTTAGTATGTTCATTTACATATCATCTTCGGACAAATGGCAGTACATTGTCAAAAAAAATTGTAAAATTCATAAAAACACCCTACTTTCAGTTTTGCAGCGGCACGGGCTACCTCTCTTCATTTGAATTTTTCTATCACAGGTACCCTCTCATTTTTTTACACATATGTACCCTCAAGGCAGGACATATGCTTTTATTTGCGTTAATCGTTAGGTATATATGTAATATTTCTTTATTTATGTAAATATTACATACAAGTTTAACGATTAACGCAAATAAAAGCATATGTCGTGCATTGAGTATACGTATGTGTTAAAAAATGAGAGGGTACCTGTGATATAAAAATTCAAATGAAGAGAGGTAGCCCGTGCCGCTGCAAAACTGAAAGTAGGGTGTTTTTATGAATTTTACCATTATTTTTGACAATGTACTGCCATTTGTCCGAAGATGATATGTAAATGAACATATTAGATATGTATGATGCATATATAATCAAGCCACAGGTTCATTTCAGCCCGAAAAGTATGTCAAGGTGATGGGCGATGTAAGACATGTTGATTTTTTGTAGCTTATTGTGAAGTTGCAGTACATGAAAAACGGGAACATGACAAATCAGCACATAGATAAAACATTCTAGTGTTCCCTTGTATACATCTTTTCCACGTGTCATACCTCCTTTCCTTATTACAATGAATTTTTACTGGCTTGTTATCCATCGCTGGTTTGTTTTGAGCAGAGAATGGCCTGTGCATGTACAAAGAGGGTACCGTTTCAGCAGATTTCGCAAAGAGGGTACCGATATGGATATGCGCCGTGATTTTGCGATTATTTTATTGTTTTATGAAATCAATATTTCAAAATTTCATTGTCTAAGGTTATTTGACTTTTACTTTTTTGATATTTATATTATAACAATGTTAAATATAGAGATGATCTGTCTTGATATCGCTTAGTATGCATAATTTTACATTTCGCTAGAGAACATAATTTCTTCTGTAAAATGTATTTAAGTGATGAATAAAACTATACATTAAATATTTACAAAATCGATTGATTTTAGGATAACGAGTTATCCGCAGTAAATGTAATTGTTCACATAGTTTTGTAGACAAATATAAGAGATACATTAAAATAATCTCTATTTGGTAAGAATTATTTCATTTCCTTGATCAATGCCTGAAAAGATTGAATCTTGGGCAAGATAAATGAAAGTAGAGGAATTGACTCTGTGTATTTTTCTCAAACAATTTAACACCGGTAGCTTCAAAGGCACGTGATGTCTAAAGAACCGAGATATTGGCTAATGGGATAGGGATTAGTGATATTAAAAATAATCACTTTTGGGAATACCATTTATAATCTTTCAAAACGAAAACATTTACTTAATTGTCATTAAGAATTGATGTTCAATCCTTGTATATTCAGTCTTTTGCAAACTTATTCAGATATTCAAGATATCGAAAGATAAGTTTAAGTTTATTTTATATACACATTCATAGTAATCACGTTGTACTAGAATCTATCAGATTAAGTGTCCCATGTGTATATATGAATCATGAAACGCCATAATCAAGTTATGATAAATGACATATGTTCAACATCAGAATTAAATCTCAGAAAATATGGCAAAATATCAAAGAGATGATTGGTTAGAAAAATGTCTTTGTTCCATACATTATAAGGATTTGACGTTTGTCAATTTATTTGTCATTTAAAGAATAAAGAATACTTTTCAAATGAGACTATGCTGGTGACAACTAAAATTCCTCAAAGAAAGAAATTCAAATCTTAACATTTCGGTCAATTGACGTACATGGTCTCATACCGCCATCGATTGTTTTTTCTGTACATAACTTCATTTCAATTCAATCTTTGTATGAGAAATTCATATGTCATTCACTGTTCAATTATGATCCCAAAGGGATGCATGTAGAATATTACCACATTTTTTTCTGTTATATCATTCGATTCATCGTGTCGAGATGTCAATAAGTAAAAGAAAATGTAGGCAATAAAAATATACTTTTATGTGTAAAATGTAGTATGTTTGCAACCGGCAATCAAAGTTGAATGTATTAAAAATTGTCAGTCTGTACTAGAAGTCTAGTCTGCTTTTTGCAAAATAATTATGTATTTTTGCAAACAATGTATCTTAATTGTGTTCAATAATGTATTACTTAACGAAACTATAAAAGATCAGAATGATATCTATCGCAAAATTCACTGCAAACTGTTATAACTGTTATGAACCATCCGGCATGCATGTTCTCTCATGCGTACATTGTAATGAGTTTTCGTTGGTTCAATATGGATGTATAGGCTTTATTGCCCTATTGTCATGGTCTGCATTGTTTGCTATTCAGACATAATGTATTTTGAAATTTACGTAAACATGATTAATGTCTAGTTTAAAAAAAATGGACAGGTTGATTTTAGAGTTTCAAAAAGGTAAAATTAGACATATAACAATACAAAACATTAACTCTAGTTTCAGATTGACTTCAAGTCTTCTCTTTTCGTTCTTATCAATTACCATTTTACACCTCTCTCCCCTAATTTTACTGCCCCTATGTACTGTCCAGATTTTGGTTCCGGTGCCCTCTGGATGCCCTCCTGGTGTGACTGGATTGTGTCGGGAGCTGCCTTCAGTAAACGTCGCCTTACCTTGTTGATCTTTGTTCTCATTTACTTCTTACAGAGTAAAATCACCAAACATTAAAAACGTTTTATCCATTTATTTTCTGACGCATTTTGTGCTTTAAAAAGTAGAATATAACATAATAAAGTGGTATTGTGTAGACCGAACAACTGTTTTCAAATGTAAAATGTTTATAATTGTATTATCTTCTGCATTAAAAGTTTAATAAATGGTGACTTAAGATGTTCAAGAACTATTTTCACGACTTAAATGAGTCGGTCTTATTCCGTACCGGGGTAACACCTTTTATTATTTTATTGAAGAGAGGTTGATTTAAAGTGGATTACTTTACAAGTATGTCTAGACATAGTCAATAGTTGCATTAGAATGTTAACAAGTTGTTATTTGAATAATCGTGTTAGCATCATTCAGCACTATAATAAACCCAAAACGAGCGGGTTATTTGTCTAGCCATTGTTTCCTTCCTTCTTGATACTGAACATAGGGACTAATAAGGTAGACAAACTCTGGTTTCAGTATTTTACTGTACCTCGGAGTATACGTATATGTTGTGAAGAAACATTTCCTTAATTTATATAAATACATAATCTATGTGTATCACGTGTATATTGTTTTCTTCCTGCTGTATTGAATTCAACGTAATTCCTACAGTGATAATAATTATAGTTAACATTAGTTTGTTTAATATTCGTTTTGCATATTGTCCGAAAGACATTATGACTAGAAAAAATATCTGGGAGGTGCACCGGTTAGTGAATGACATCGGCTGTGATAATGATAACAAAATAAAATTTTGTTAGACAATTTTAATTATGAAGACTAATATATTGTTCACTACAGAAGGATACATATATTCAAAACATTGTGCTGTATGTTCTTCCTTTCTTGAAAACTTGAAAATAAATATATCATCTTTATTTTCTTAATTTGTTAACTTGAATCACGTTATGTTCACGTTAATTAAATAACAAGAAAGGCATAACGGTATGTTACGAAGACAATTTAACCCATTTCCAAGTACTTAAATCTTTGTTGTATCAAAAGTATTATTAATGTTTCTGCATTTATGTTTTAATATTAATAAAATCTTTTCAGACAGAAAACATCAATAAGTGGCTGCGCTAGTTGCAAACAGGCAAGCCAATTTTTTCTTTGCAATATTGTATTTACTAAAATAGATAGGACTATAAAATAATAGTTACATGCAAAGGAGAATGAGAGTTACCTTTATTAAGGCAGTCTATACCGAAAAAGAGCATTGACCTTTTGTAATCTATCATCGTGAACATCAGGTTGAGAACACTAACTTCAAGCTGAATGATGTATCCAGACAAATCAATAATTGATCTACATATGTCCGTAAATTGGTTTATGTTCTATGAATATTTATATGCAACTTATGAGAACGATATGCCACTCATATAGAATGATTTCCGTTAATGACCTTTGATATCTGACAAAAAGATGGTCATCAAAATCATTTTCTACAGACACTGCAATACGTTTACGGGTCATTCTGGAAACGTTTCGTTATATGTGAATGTTTTGGAATAAGACATAGATTAATAACTGTTTCACAGATTCAAATTCAAAAAAGTGTAAATCGTTAATAAAGGGAGAAGGTTTAGTGCTTCATTTTTATTAGTCCTGTTTTTAAAGAATATTGGAATTGTTTTGTGCATGTTGTAAATTATGTTGTCAATGTTACACTAACAAGACTTATAAAATAAGAATAAGGAACGACATCGAAGGTTTGTTAATACATCTTTATAATTTGTGCCTTCCATTAACCGCCAAGTTATAAGTTAAGGAATTATTCTTGTACACTGTCGGATGCCATTAATGATTTATATTCTTTGTTCCACCCACTAAAATTGGTTAATTTGGCGGATGATTTATGACATGCCGTAGTTTTGCTTCACGGGGCACCAGGCGTTAACAGGAAAATACGACAAAGTAACCACTATGTCGTCTAAATCGGCCATCATAGTTTCCAGACATTCAGATTATTCAAATGATCACCTGTGGCCTAATAGTAACATTGGCAAAGGTCAGTAGCGACGCAATTATCATTAAAAGATTATCTCGAGAGAACAAACTTAACAAAAATACTTGTTACATAATTTTCTGAAATACAAAGAGGAACGAAACGGCAATATCTGGCGGTTTTATTACTTCTGAGGAAAAAGCTTGGAACAAGATTGTGAAAAGTATACAGAATGATGTAGTCCCGACAGCACAGTGAACAATATAAATGCAAACAATAGTAAATGTTTTGTGTTCATATATTGTTAAGAATAATATTAAAACATAAATGCAGAAACATTAAAAATTCTTTTGATACAACAAGATTAAAGTACTTGGAAGTTGGTTATATTGTCTTCTTAACTTACGTTTATGCCTTTCTTGTTATTTTATGAAAGTGCACATAACGTAATTCAAGTTAACATAAGAAATTAAAAAATATATATTTGGTTTAAAATATTTGGAAAAAAGATGGACAATTTCTTAAAATATATTTTTCTTACTAAACAATAATATTATAATATATATTATATTAGTTTTCAAAATGGCTAAATGTTTGTTATTATAACGACTGCTGATGCCGTTCACTAACCGGTGCACCTCCTAGACAAATTCCTTTCTAGTCACAATGTCTTTCGTTCAATATACATAACGAATATTTATCAAACTCATGTAAACTTTTAATCTTGTAGGAATGCATTGAATACTACTAAATTTTAATAAACCCTCGATTTCCGTGGATTATAAATTGATGTAAATTGAGGCAATGTTGCTTCACACAAAATACGTATACAATAAAATACTGAAGTTAAAGTCTGAGTCGAAAATAGTTCTTTAACACATTAAGCTACCATTTATTAATCTTTAAGCGAATAAGATAATACAGTTATAAACGTTTTACATTTGAAAGCACTAAAAGCGTCAGAAAATAATAAGTTAATGTTTTAAAGTTTTTTTGCATAGTTATATGTCTAAACATAACATATCCTTTTGAAACTCTAAAATTATTTACAAGTGTAGTAGACTACTAGTACAGATTGACTTTTTTTATTAAAGAATATTCAACTTTGATTCCGGTTGCAAAAAAAGAACACTACATTTTACACATCGCCGTGCACATTACGTAGAAATACATTTTGTGTGCTTATATATTCTTTTAGTTATTGACAACTCGACACCAAGAATCGAATGTTATAATGGAAAAAGTGGTGATATGCTAAATGCTTCCCTTTGGGGTCATAATTGAACAGTGATTGCGAGACGAATTTTTCCTACAAAGATTGCAATGAAATGATGTTATGAACAGAAAAACCGATCGATCGTGGTATTAGACCATGTTTGTCAATCGACCTATATATTAAGATTTGAATTTCTTTCTTTGAAAATTTTTAGTTGTCACGAGCATTATGCCATTGGAAAAGAAACCTTTATTCTTTTAATGACAAGCGTATTTATCATGTATTGAACAAAGTCATTCTTTAAACCAATCTTCTCTCCGATACTTTGGCATATTTATTAAGATTGAAATCTGATATTTGACATATGTCATTTATCATTACTTTATTATGCCTTTTCATGTTTCAGATATACACATGAGACACTTAATTTAATAGATTCTGGTACAACTATGAATGTGTATATTGAATGTGCTTAAACTTATTTTGACCTTTTTCTTTTCGATGTTCTGAGTTAGCTTGCAACAGACAGAATATTCGAGGATTAAATATTATTTTTAATGACAATTAAATAGATATTATCATCAAATGTTGTATTTAAATCTATTTGTTTTCCAGACGAGAAAGAAATCATTGTTTGAAATAAAAAATGTTTTCATGATAAATTCTAAAAGAACCAAATTTAATGCCATGAGTTTTTGCAGTACTTTAAACGTGTTACAATCAGTAATACAACTTTTTATATAAATGAAAAACACAGAAAAACTGCCTATTACATAAGTTAAACGACATATCGAGACGTTGTTCATATTTGAATTATGTTCTATGAAATGAAAAGAACAGTTATAATATTTTTCATCATACATGTATACAACGCCAATATTTAGAAACACGTGCCTCAATTAAACTATTTTGAAGAAAGAAAAGAAAATGTTAATAGCAAAACTCTATTTAGAGAAATCAATGTATTGTCTTAAACCAATCTAAACGGATATGTTCGTACATTTTATGGTAAATAGGAGTACACAAATAATAAGTTAACAAATATTTTGGAGTACTTTTTAGTTCCTGTTAAAGTTGTTTTAAACTATAATGCTTTAAAGATATAGTAATATGGAGGCTACTCGTTACAAAAAATCGAGCCTTGTTGATCTGAGTTGAACAGTTTGTTTACGGACAAAACACAATTGTGTTTCTTTGTACGTAAACTCCAATGTTGCATTTTTGGATTGAATTTGCCAATATAACATTGTAAACGTGTATTTCAACAAAAAAACATTTGTTTAACGACAAAAGAATTACCGGTTTTCTGAGAGAAGCAATACCAAGTGCTAATCATAACATGCGGAACATTCAAAACAGAAGTTACTTTCTCAGCCTATCATGATTCGAACAAGCATAATCCAGCTTTACACGTTTTGCAATAAGAGATAAAATACGCTCCGCCCATTTTCTCGCCCACTACATTCACCTTAAATAAACGTACTTTTCGCTAATTTTCGGTATTAGCCGTCCTTCTGCGGTCTGATATCACAGGAAAGCTAGAACACGCACCGGCGGCGTAGATTCCGTTAACCTCACATTTTAGCTGTTTGCAAATCATGACAGTTATTCGCCAAACATAATTCACTTGCATGTTTGCCATTCTATGCCTTTATTTAATCATCATCAGCGGAATTTAAATGATTATAGGCCTTTAAGTTTTGAAAATTTGTAGATACCAAAATTACTAGAAAAAAGGAACTTAAACTCACTAGGTAACTGTCTCAATCTAACTTTTAACTGTTGTTTGGGGGTAAATATTTTTCAAGGAAGTTAAAATTATTGTTAAGACTAATTTCAACATGCTCTTTTTAAAGACAAATAAATTTTACTGAGGGGATTTCAATTTGCATAGGAATGAGAAGCATTGATTGACAGTTAAGCTGCTACGTTACAAGTTTCAAATTTTCAAGTCAACATCTGGTAGAGATATTTCTACGACCAAATACTGGCTGTTGTCTTTCCAAGAAGTAGCATTTACTATTGCATTAGTAACCTTAATACTAGCTTATGACTTCACAAGAAATAGCGTTTAACAATAGTACAATTAAGACCAAAGTTGTATGTACCCTTTCGTACATTTATTTTTATTTTTTCCATACCGTATAGATATATTTTCCCATTTTTACCATATTTTTTTCAAAAAATAATATTAAATGAGCCAAAAGGTAAGTATGTTGATTATCAATGTATGTATACCTTGTTTATTTTATCTCTAATACAAAACGTAATACATATTCTGTGTAATATTTCTTGTACATAAAAATAGTTCTCTGCTTTTGATCTGAAAGACAGCAAGTCTAGGTAACAGCTATTAAGATTTTAGAGCTGTCATTGATTTAGTAAAATGCATAAAAAGGGTTTGCTGAAGACATTCACCTACGTCAGCCTACATATATTTAATAATAAAAGGCCTAACCACATCCTTTTGACTCAAAATGTCTCACAGCGATGCTAGGTTACACGAGGGAATATCTTATGGTGAAAAGCTAACTCACCAGCAAGAGTAGTTTGTGTCCTAATATATGGGAAACATTCCCTTATATTTATTCACTAACGTTAATGTTTGCATATTATTATGCTCATTATCAGTATTATGACGTTCTATCAACGTTGCTACATTGTTACATTATATCATGATCCCATTTGCATTACTTGAATATTCTGTGCTAGAATGCGTTTTAACAAAATCACAGGATATTCAAAGTCAACAGTTACTGTAATACAGTTGATGTATGTGACAAATAACAGTTTTTATTTAATTTGAAATATTTTTGTACTTATTATATTACTGTTCAGTAAGAGATGCCTCTCTTTATATTCTGCTCTCCTGAAAATTGACTCCGCCTTTGAATCTTCGTCATTTTCCGTGAAAATGCCATATTTGGAAGTTGCAAAATCGTTTACAAATGTTAATCGCGTTAGAATGTAAATGGAAAGTGTGGTGTTGTCAACCTGAGTGTGGTGTTGTCAATCTGAGAGTGTTACCTAATGTAGTTATTTTCTGTCATAATGTACAGCATATAACGTGTTGTGTACGTTCTATCGTGTACATTTATACATGTCGAGAATTTGAAGTTATGAATTTCTAAATACAGTATGTAAGTTGCATGTAAACAGCTTCCATTTTATCAAATCGAGATAATCAAAACGCTTAATACCGGTGCAGTATGTAACTCTCAGATCGTCAATTAGATTTTTACTAATCTGTTTAGTAAAACCGAAGTATGCATTGTCAAGTTTCAAAGGCTGGATTTTTGTTAACGAATAGCCTCCAAATAGTAATGGTAAAAATCAAAACGAACGTTTTTAGATATAGTTATTGCAGTTTAAGCAGCAATTTATTTTGATAACTGGAATCATATAGTTCCCTATTTTATTGTCTGTATTTTAATTTAACTGTGTTCCGTTAAGAACGGAAACAAACAGTTTCATGTGAGATTAACCAAAGGATATGCCTGGTCGTAGTAATTTTTACACCAGGTTTACCGTTTATAATTTTTATGACTGTTATAGTGTTCTTCTTTATACTTGCCAAGTAACGAGGGTCTTGGCGTTGTAGTTTTTACACAAGAAGATATTTATGTAAGTAAGTTTTCCTGTCTTAGTGACCTATGGGGCAGGGCTTATATACAATCCACTTTTGTAGTAGACCACAAGGCAATCATTCTTGCCAAATGTCCAAGCTTTGACAATAAATGTAGTTCTTGTAAGTAAACTCTATAATATTAAATATCAATAAGCCGGTTTTATTGAACCGGTACCGTTGGTCTAGTGGTTAAGGCGTCCGCCTTCGGATCGGGAGGTCGAAGGTTCGAGCCCCTAGGGGAGCGTTAATTGAAGGATGAATATTTCTCGTGGGACTCTTTCCGAAATGGCCGCTTCGTCAGCCGCGAGGTAGTTAAAACGAATGGTTACCGATTTCTATCCGCCTGTCCCCTGGCATAGTGATAGGAGTTGGGAGGTACATGGTATGCAAGCAAAAGGTGTCTCATAAAATGGCTGGCCCTTTCATTAGGGGTGACACTATAATAAACAAGACCTTTCCCTTTTTTGTAAACATATATCCAGTTTTTATTCTAAACGGTTACTTATGCACTGCCCGATTAGCAAAATTTAATTCATATTCCTTCCGAGAACTAGCTTCAGGAAACAGAAAATATCCATATCCGCCGAATATATGGCATATATTTAAAACTTTTGTGTAAGGACATAATATGTTACAAAAAATGGGCTGTTGGTTTCTTTATCTTTTACATATTGTTGACCAGTTTTATCGCTTCAAATGACGAAATGTCCTAAATGATTTCCAAATAAATAGTATTTAGATGTTTCATTACACGATGTCGATCGAGTATAATTTGAACAATAGGTGATATTATAACAATGAAAAAATTATAGAAATAAAATAATTATTATACAGAAAAATATTCTAGTATAAAGGTGACATTTATTAAACGCTTGATGATCCGTTCCGCTGCTACTCGTATATCAATATTTTTCAACCCGTTTATATACAAAGTATTTTTCAATATTTTGCTGCTTATCAATTGTGCCATGTGATTATCCAATTATAATTAAGTACTCATTAATTAAACGTCCGGAATATATTTTAGCCAATTTTAGCGTCGGAACAATTTGGATTTGGAATCAAAAGATAATTTAACAGTTACTGTTCAGTATAAAACGGAATATATTTGAACTCGAGAAATAACTCGCTTTGTGGCTGAGACTATGAGATTTTAATATATTGATTTTATAAAACAATAAAATAATCGCAAAAAAGAGAAACAACGAATGGGCAACCTTTTTCCGAGCTACCTGGATAGCTTAGGCGTCCGTGGCCAAGTACTTAAGGTCGTTACTTTAAAACACTTGACCCACACCGCTGTAAGTTCGAGAAGCGTAAAGGAATATGGATTATTTTTTCATGTGAGGAAGGCGGACCTAGGGTAGCCCTCCACCAATAAAAGCTTGAAAGTCGCAATATGATCTGTACTGTGTTATGCGACGCAACATATTTTTTTTAAAAATCTGGACATCTTCGCAAGAAAGATTTCAAAGACTCTAGCGGGATGGAAGAAAACGACGTTAACCACTTAACCGTTATAAATAGTGAAAAATAAGATCGAAAAAAGACACGAAGTCAAATCTGATGTCATAAAATGATAATATAATGTTTTATCCTGATATTTTATGAAGAAAGTTTGCTTATTGACATTTGTCAGATTATCTGTCTAAGAATATAAATACGTATTTCATAGATATTCCAGTTTGAAAAACATTTCAACGATATAGGATCGACTTTGTTCTGACTAGACTACAAAATAACATAAAACGTGCAGTATATCAAATGTATCACATACATGTATACCAAGACATTTTATCATCATGAATCATAGATTGATTGAACCTGTTTATGGACGCTACTGAAAAGTGCAAGTAACCCGTCACGCCACTCCACCACCGGCTTAAGCAGAATTCTCGTATGTTGTCATTAATTTGTTTTCTTCAAATTGATCTGTCAACAAAGTGTATAATATATTTCTTCTTCA
>NW_026864780.1:0-52876 GCF_026571515.1 Ruditapes philippinarum | reverse complement strand
TCACGCCCCCTAGCACCAGCTTAAGCAGAATTCAACATTTAAATATGAAATAGTAAAATTTTGAATTTAGAAACATCCGCAGATGTGTTCATACGGCGGTTATCATGGAACCTTCAATATGACACTTCCGTGCCATTCCATGAAAAGCAGCGTATGGTCCCCAAGTAATAAAAAGCGTGTGCCCTAAACGAGAAAACAATGGGCGGCACTAAATAAAATGGAATTTTGAAAGGGGATCAGAGGTTATGAAGCCTGCATATCACAGTATGAAATTTTGTTTGGATCTTTGTTTTATTTATTGTTTATGGGAAGTACATTATTGAATTAAAAAGTATTATGGCGAAATGAAAACTTATTTTGATAATCACCTGTTCACTCACTTTATACCCTTGGATGGGCGTATAATCACTTTAAGTTAATCAAAGCACAGAAGGCGCTGAATTTGTTTGGGTCTCAGAATGTAAGAAACGTGCAGGTTATGAGATTATATGTATAGTGCCACCAATGCTTTCCATCGTTCTAACTGTAGTAAATTGGCTATAAGACTAATTGCAACACTGATATTCAATCCAATGTTTATTTGACTTTAACAGTTTGAAAAAAATGAGTTACCTTTACTGGGATTTGAACTCCAGACCTCTCGCTTCCTAAGCGAGCCCGAAAACCCTTCAGCCACGGTAAATTTATATGTGAACGGCCTGAAGAAAACCATATTATTCTAAATTAGGGCTTGTAACGACTTTAACTGTTGTTTAACACAGATGTAATAATCCTGGAGCTTACTATAAGCATGTATATTTATAAAGAATCAAAGGGCTGCAAGTTCTGTGGTGTTTTCTGATCTTTTCAATCTAAATCGTACTGTATTTATTGTAACGAGCCAGGCGTAACGAGAAAGAAAAGCCAGCAGCAAACTTGTAACAATAACAAATTTATTACAGAAAAATTAATAAAGAAAATCAAAATAACAAATTATGTGTACAAATACCTGAAGTCCAAATAAAAATGTAAAATTCAAATGTCTTATCTGATCCTGGAATGATCCTTTTTGAATAGCAAAGTTAAATTCAAGTTAAATCCAATAACACTTTAGAATAAATTCCCACAATAAAATCCACAAGTATAACTATTTTAAAAGCCAAGCTCCAATAATTCACTTAATATCCAAGTTGAATAATACTCCAAATATATTGATGACTTAAAAAGTAACTGATTACTTAAAAGATCACTGATGACTTAAATGGTAAAAGTAATGAAAAAGTCACTTTATATATATTAACTAAGAAAATTCCAGAAAGGTCTATTATGTTCTAAAGTAATCATAATCTAGCAACTTCAACAATAAAGAACATTCCAGAAGTTTCTATCTAAATATAATGCATGAGTTTTCTACAACAGTTATAAAAGTTCTAGTACATACATGTAGTTAATGTTCTAAAAATAAAACAATGAAAATATTGGAAATACCAACTGGTCAGATATAAATTATATACATGTAATATGTTGCATACATAACACTTCCCCTCTTCAAGAAAAAGAAATATGAATGAAATGATTATTTCTTTTACATAAATCCAAACAATGTAACTTAAAAATAACATAGGAGAAATGTTAAACAATTTTATACATTCATATATATGTGTATTACAAACAATAGCAAACAACAACAACAAAAAATAATCAATCATATCATATAAATGCTATTACAAACAATAGCAAACAACAACAAAAAATAATCATGCATATCATATAAATGTTAAATTTAAAATACTGCAAATAACAGTTTTAGACACGTGAAAGTGCATCAGGGATCAAATTATCTTTCCCTTTAATGTGTCTAATGTCAAGACTATATTCTTGCAAAAATAAGCTCCACCTCAACAACCTTTGATTTTTGTTTTTAAGTTTATGCAAGAAAGTGAGGGGGTTGTGATCACTAAAGACAACAACAGGCAACTTTGAAGAAGTTAGATAAACTTCAAAATGCTGAATAGCAAGAATAAGAGCAAGGCACTCTTTCTCTATAGTAGAGTAATTTTTTTGATGTTTATTAAACTATTTAGAAAAGTAACAAACAGGATGGTCAACACCATTGTTGTCTTCTTGGATCAATACACTTCCAGCACCTATGTCACTAGCATCTACTGCTAACTTAAAGTTTTTATTAAAATCTGGTACCAAGAGAACTGGTGCACTCTTAAGTATGCCTTAAGGCTGCCAAATGCCATTTGACACTTGTCATTCCAAATGAATTTGTTTCTTTTCTTTAGCAAATTTGTCAATGGTTCTGCAATAACCGAAAAATTATTACAAAATTTACTATAATACCCTGCCATACAAAGAAATCGCATCAGTTGTCTTTTACAAGTAGGCACAGGAAATTCAGAGATAGCTTTGACCTTAGCTTCTATTGGTTTAACTTTACCCTGTCCCACTACATGTCCTAAAAATGTTAAAATTGCATGACAAAATTCACTTTTTGCAAGATTAACTGTCAATTTAGCATCACAAAGTCTGTCGAAGAATGCTCTTATAGTTTTGAGATGTTCCTCCCATTCATCAGAGTAGATGATTGCGTCATCAATGTATGCGTCACATCCGTGTAGACCATATATTACCATGTTTATAAGTCTCTGAAAAGTTGCTGGTGAGTTTTTCATACCAAAGGGCATGACTTTATATTGATATAAGCCGTCTGGTGTTACAAAGGCTGATATTTCTTTAGCTCTATCAGTAAGTGGAACTTGCCAGAATCCTTTTAGAAGATCAAACTTTGTTACATACTTTGCTTTTCCAAATTTGTCAATACAGTCATCAATTCTTGGTATAGGAAATGAATCAGTTTTTGTTACAGAGTTCACTTTACGATAATCTGTACACATTCTATATGTTCCATTTGATTTTGGTACAAGACTACATGGAGAGCTGTAACTGCTTTGACTTGGTTCAATAAAGTCATTATCCAATAAATACTGAACTTCTTGTCTTAGGTACTTTTGTTTTACAGGATTTGTTCTATATGGATGTTGTTTAATTGGTTCAGAGTTTTAAAGAATGACGTCATGATGTATTTTATCAGTCCGTGTGGGAATATCAGGAAATAAGTAGTCATATTAATAAATAAGCTTTTTCAGTTCATCTCGTTTCGACGGTTCTAAGTGAGCAAGTTTTTCATCCAGATTTTTCATAATATTAGAGTTTTCAAGCTTCGCTGAACCAGGATCAGACTTTTCAAAACTTTCATAACTATTAGATTCAACTGAACACTGATTTTGTGGAACAGAGTTTACAACAGATACAGGATTATTAATTGTGCTATCTGTGTCAAAATATTCTTTTAACATATTTATGTGACACATTTGATTTTGCTTTCGCCTCCCAGGAGTATTAATAATATAATTAAGGTCACTGACTTTCTTTTTAATAATATAAGGACCAAAGTATCTGGCCTGTAATGGTTTTCCAGGTATAGGTAAAAGAGCAAGTACTCTATCACCAGGGTTAAAACTTCTTTCCAGAGCATTCTCATCATACTTTGATTTCATTTTACTTTGTGTTGATTTTAAATTAAGCCTAGCTAAATCATATGCATTAGTCAACCTATTTCGAAAATCTGATACATACTGAAGCAAATTTAAAGATATGTCATCTTCAGATAGGAATTTCTCTTTAAGAAGTTTTAAGGGTCCTCGGACAGTGTGACCAAATACTAATTCAAAAGGACAGAAGCCAAGAGATTCCTGAACAGATTCTCTTACAGCAAATAACAATAAATGGATGCCTTCATCCCAGTCTTTTTCAGTGTCAAAACAATATGACATTATCATATTTTTCAGAGTCTGGTGAAATCTTTCTAATGCACCTTGACTTTCAGGGTGATAGGCTGAAGACCTATTTTGAGTAATTCCTAACTCGTGCATGACCTGCTGGAAAATACCACCCTTGATCAGACTGTAATGACTTAGATAAACCAACAAATGTGAAAAATTTCACAAGAGCCTTAACAATAGTTTTGGCTTTAATATTTCTTAAAGGAATAGCTTCAGGGAAGCGCGTAAAAGCACACATAATAGTTAATAAGTACTGAGAACCTGATTTAGTTTTTGGTAATGGACCTACACAATCAATAATAACTCTACTAAAAGGTTCACCAAATGCAGGAATAGGCTGTAAATGAGCTTTAGGTATTGTTTGGTTAGGTTTTCCAACCATCTGACAAGTATGACAAGATTTACAGTACCTAGATACATCTGCATTAAGGCCAGGCCAATAAAAATGGCTGCGAATTTTATGGTAGGTTTTATTTACACCTAAATGACCTGCCATGGGTGTTTCATGAGTCAAGTTTAATATTTCCTGGCGATATGATTTAGGGACCACAATTTGGTGATTAACAGTCCACTCCTCGTCAGCAGGGACATCGGGCGGTCGCCATTTTCTCATTAAAATCCCATTCTTTTCATAATAACAAACAGGGACTTGTAAAGCTTCATCTTCACTTAAAAGCCTTTTGATGAAGGACTGAAATCTCAGGATCATTTTGTTGTTCCTGGATAAGCTGTGATCTTGACAGCGTATCATGACCTTGATCTTTAGATCTTGGTGTAGACAAATCAGATATTGAAAACTTTGTCTGAGTTTAAGGCAGAGTACGAGTGAGAGAAAAATTTATTTCGTTATCAAAAGACTATCAGCTAAGTCAATAACTGAACAAAATTGTCTTCTTGAATGGCCTTCTTAGCCATAGCTCGAGTAACTGCACATGAAGGGTAAAGGTCAGGAATTTCCTGCTCAATGGGGTCAGGTATCTGATCCACACAAAGAGTGTCAGTTACAAGTGGATTAACCACTACATTATCTCCAGCTAAGTCATTACCTAGCAATAAATGAACACCTTTAAAGGGTAAGAAAGATCTTATACCTACAGCCACCGGCCCAGTTACCAAACCTGAGGACAAATAAATATTATGGAGAGGGACATTAGAAAAACCACACTCTACACCTTGAATAAGGACAATAGATCCAGAAGAAGTCTTCTCAGAAAAAGTTAGTGTATCTCTTAAAATAAGAGATTGAGAAGCTCCTGTGTCTCTTAAAATTTTAATAGGAGTAGATGGGCAAGTATCACCGATAAGTGACACGGAAGCTTCCGAAAGGAATGGTTCATAAATCTCCATTATAGAATCAGACTTGGGTTCTATGACCTTCAAAATTGCATTGTTATCAATACAAGACTGAGGTTCAAACTTTGAAGTGGTAAGACCCGTTAGTTTGGCCTAATCACGTTGCTGTTGCCTCCTTTTTAAGGTAAAGCAATTAGAAATAAGATGTCCAGTTTTCTTGCAATAATTGCATGTAGGACGATATAAAGGACTATGACCTTTATGTTCATCAGATGACATTGGTTTCGGAGTATTTGACTGACTAGATGAGCCAGATAAAATACCAAAACTGAACTTGGAATTAAAATGTGAGGGTGTGGACTTCCCTTTATTTATAAATGAGACTTTGTGGGTTAAAGAAAAATCCTCAGCCAGACGGGCAGCTTCTTCTAAAGTTTCTACCTGTTTTTCATCTAAGAAAGATTTAACATCAGAGTGAATACAACGTTAAAACTCTTCAACTAACATGAGCTGTCTAAGCTTTTCATGATTTTTATTTATTTTCTTAGATAGACACCACCGATCAAAAAGTTGTTCTTTTTCTCTTGCAAATTGGACATGGGTTTGACCAATTTCTCAATTTCTTTCTTAGAATTTCTGAATTTTTGCCTGTAGGCCTCTTGAACTAACTCATAACCTTTCAGAATTAATTCTTTTACATTATCATAATTAGAGCTTTGTTCAACAGTAAGTTGTGTATAGATTTCACGAGCTTTACCAATTAAGACGCTCTGTAAAAGTAATATCCAGTGCTCTTCTTTTTCTTGGAAAGGTGGAACAAGTCTAATATTTTTAGTGACATCAAATTTTGAATTTATTCTATGTTCAAACTGATTTGCTCTCTCTTTGATTTCGAATTCTCTCAATTTTAATTGAAATTCCCTTTCCCTTTCTTTTTCCAACTGCCTTTCTTCCCTTTCTTTTTCTTCCCTTTCTTTTTCCATCTGTCTTTCTTCCCTTTCTTTTTCTAATTGTCTTTCTTCCCTTTCTTTTTCTAACTGCATTTTCTCTAGTTAAAGTTTAAATTGAAGTTCAAGCTGTCTTATCTTTATTTCGGAAATTTCAGAGTGTTTTTTCAACAATGAGAGAAAGTGCATCTTCTCCAAAAATATCTTCATCCACAAAATAATGAATCAGAAGATTTTTAATTTCTTGTTTACGCATTGAAGATTTAATTTCTGATAAATCATACTTTTTTGCAAGATCAAGCAAATCAGTTTTCTTAGCCAAATCTAATACCTCCTGGGAAGGTTCAGCTACAAACTTTTCTAAATCAAAAGACATGACTGCTTGCTGCTGGTTTTAAACTTAAATATGGTGTGTTTAAAAAAAAATCAGAATTGAAAGGCACACTTAATAGAACAACTATGATATCAACTCAAATGAGTAAATACGGTGATAATAAAATGTAAAATAAACGGTAATAATTTCCAATAATGTAGCAAAAAAGAAATATTCAATCCCAGACGAGCCCCCAATTTCTGTTACGAGCCAGGCGTAACGAGAAAGAAAAGCCAGCAACAAACTTGTAACAATAATAAATATATTACAGAAGAAATAATAAAGAAAATCAAAATAACAAATTATGTGTACAAATACCTGAAGTCCAAATAAAAATGTAAAATTCAAATGTCTTATCTGATCCTGGAATGATCCTTTTTGAATAGCACAGTTAAATCCAAGTTAAATCCAAGAACACTTTAGAATAAATTCCCACAATAAAATCCACAAGTATAACTTTAACTATTTTAAAATCCAAGCTCCAATAATTCACTTAATATCCAAGTTGAATAATACTCCAAATATATTGATGACTTAAAAAGTAACTGATGACTTAAGAGATCACTGATGACTTAAAAGGTAAAAGTAATGAACAACCGCACTTTATATATTAACTAAGAAAATTTCAGAAGTCTATTATGTTCTTAAGTAATCATAATCTAGCAACTTCAACAATAAAGAACATTCCAAAAGTTTCTATCTAAATATAATGCATGAGTTTTCTACAACAGTTAAGAAAGTTCTAGTACATACATGTAGTTAATGTTGTAAAAATAGAACAATGATAATATTGGAAATACCAACTGGTCAGATATAAATTATATACATGTAATATGTTGCATACATTACAATATGTATGCATTCTCCTGCATAAGTTTATTTTAATGTATTATAATTCGTTTGCAAGGCACCAGAGTTTGATACATACGGAATTCTGCATAACTATAGTTGCATCAAAAACTCATTTATGTTCATTTTTTACGACAGCCACACTTTATCCTTGTATATCATGGCTACTTTCTTAACAAAGACAGAATTTAACAAAAAAAAAACAAACAAAAAAAGTTTCCTCGACTGGGATTTGAACTCGAGACCTCTCACTCACTAAGCGAGCGCGTTACCACTGTACCACGGAGAAGTTATAGAAACACAGTCTGATTAACATCAGGTGATTCTAAATTTAGAACTTCTATTGCATTTCGGATTTGTAATCATTATTATTGTATTTATTGACAATTCTATAAGCCAACGCTATTGTTTAACTTTGAATGCGTTGTAATTTGTTGGATACTTGTAACAAAATAAACTATTTCTTTCTTTTAAATCGCTAGTTTTAAGCTGTTTTGAGAACTACTTGTTGTTAGGTTTGTCGTAAACTTCTGTGTCAGAGATTGAATGTCCGCTTTGTATTTACTTATTTTCGATCAAAAAATACAATAAAACAATATTAGAAATCTTCGACCATTCGGGAATTACTTTGCTTGAAAATTAATGCGCCTTTCTTTGACCATCTTTACGCAGTGATCTCCCTTGAATTTTTCGGCGTTAGTGTAAATACAAAAGGGAAGTAACCGCTTCAAAAAAGTGGACTACTTGCGGCATTTGCAATTAACAACATTAGACTCTGAAATTTTGCTACCATTATTTGTTTGGTCTGACGACCCAAACAAATAAAAATTAGGCTTATCTCAAGTATGCCTCCAAGTTTTCAGAACTTTTGACAGCAGTTTTCAATCTTTAAATGATGGTTAAATGTGTAACCGCATACCTACATGTCAATGTATCTAATGTTAAACAAATTATTTATCTTTTATTGATTAACCTGTCCGTGCTTTGTCTTGTGCCCTGTCCTGTTTTTATTTGGGGTCCTCCTGGGCTCCTTGCCATTGACTTTTGTTACTGGGTCGGATGGGGGCTGTGTTCATTGAGCGCCGCCTTTCCTTGGTGATCTTGTTTATCATTTTCAATGGCTTGATCAAGACAAATTTAAGCGCTGATTTCTTTCTGAACCAGTTTAGGTATAAACATTTCGGCTTTGTGCCGATTTGGAGGTTGGTAACTAAATTCTAATGCAAATAACATTTTTTTAATGGTTGACTTTCAATGGTACTAATTTGGCATCGGTCCTGAATTGAATTATATACTTTAAAGTTTGTAATTTCATTTGACTTTGCAATTAGAGGTTATTATTATTAAAATATTGTCCATGCATTCACTGATACTGTCGAGCAGCTGCTGCATCTAGTTACTGTTATTTCAATGGTAGGATACTACGTCATCGCGCACCTGCTGAATGCTCCCACTTGGACCATTTTTTCGTCGACTCGAAGGTAAAATACAATTTTATTATAAGAAAACGTAAGAGTATTAAAAAATCATGTAGCGCACCAAAAAATGGCTATAGTACTTGAGATAATTGTGAAAGAAGTTTATAGATTTATTGCCTGGTTTAGGCCTGAAAACGGGATAAGTGTTTTTCTATGAAAGTGTTTTTCACTCGGACTTTTCCCGAAACATATAAGAAATAAGGTTAAAAAACCTTCTTGAAAATTATTTTTAACCTACCGGAATATAAACCGAGTCATGTTTACACATTATTCTAGATTAGTTTCAAATATTTCTATCCAAAAGTCAGTTTTTTAAGTTTTTTTTATAATAATGGAAAATGCTCCCACTCGGATTCGATTTCAGAGATGCTCCCACTCGGACCCAAATATATGCATTTTGAAAGCGCATTGCTGTGTTAAGCTTTTATGGATTATTCTCACAAATTTTACACCATTTTGTCAATAACTACTGTGACATTAACTTTTTTCCTTCTTTTGACAGAGATCACTTCTTTGATTATGAAGAATGACGTCGTTGGGCAGAAACAAGGTGCCATGGCAAAGTTTCAACTGATAGGATCACTTTACAAAAAGGTGCACTAGGCTTGTGTTGAATCCGAAGGGATGATTCAAAATTATTGCCAACAATAAAGCTAGGACTATAAAGACTACAAGTACAAATGTTGCTGCAATGCAGCAATTGAGAAGCTCCGCGCAAAAAAATGTGCTCATTACAGTTACGTACCAAATTATTACTACGCACATGTTATATTCAGATACTATTGAAGTTTTTTCCGAATGTTTTGTAAACCATAATCATACTTATCTTATGCACTGTCCATAACTGTCCATCGTTAAAAAGAGGGGAAAATGTTTAATATAAAAATGCTTTCACTGATGCCTACCTGGTAAGGAAAGTAATTCCATTGCGTACAAACAAGACTTACAAGACTTGTAAATGTTATGTGACATGACTGTACAGTGTTCTGTTTCAGTAACAGAAGATAGATGATAGAAATATCAAAGTATGTTATAATTGTAGCAAATATACAAATAGTAACAAAAGGGACTAATATTATAATATAGTAATATTACATATATATTTTTCATGTCAAATTAAAAAGATGTTTTTTTTCAATACTGAAAGTAGAACACACTCTGGAATGAAAAAAATGTGATGAATTTCCAAAAGACCAAATTCAAGATTTTTTGTTTGTTATACACGCGTTACATGGTGATACAGTATTTATCAATATAATAGAAGACTGTTACCTGAATTTAAGGTAGGTATGAGGAAATTCACTTATATCATATTCGTGCGAGACAAAGATATGAAAGCTATTTGACAGTGGTAATATATAAAAAAAACTATTGTTTATTAATTTTTAGGGAGAATAATATATATTTTATGTTGAATTGCTTTAAAACCATTCATAAACAAGCAATTATCATAGTATTGCAAGCAATCCATAAGTCCCCTACCGGTAAGAGCCCAAGCAACATTCTGAAGGGCCATTGGCCATTCACTTATGTTCCTATTTTAAGTAAATTTGTTGAAAAAGTTCTTTAAAAGTGATCACAGGAAACAGTTTTTATGTACAGACAGACGGACTGAAGGACACTCTAAAGTTATTTTTTAAACATCCCTGTTATAAAAATAAAACATTTTTAAAATCCTATCATGATTGAAGAAGTTGGAGTAAAAATTACCAATTTCTCAAAAAAAAAAGTCTAAGTTCAAAAGGGGCATAATTCTGGAAATAGTCTTGCTAGAGTATTGAACACTCACAAATGTTGAGTGATAATAAGAAACATTTATATGAAATTTGAAGTAGATACATTCAGAAAAAGAAGTTTTTTTCATGAAAATTTTAAGTTCAAGGGAGCTAATTCTGATAAATTTTGTGCTAGAGTTGTAAACCTTGTCACATATGATGTGGTTGATGACAAGCAACTTATATTTAAAGTTTGAAGAAAATACCTTAAGAAATAAAGAACTTATAGTGAAAAAACTTAAAAACTAGAATCAGAAATCTTGAAATTCAGTCTATTTGTTGCCATAGCAACCAGAATTTTCAACATAGGAAGATAAGAAAAGGATGTGCATAATTTCCATACTGTCATCTACCCATTATCAAGTTTCATAAACATATTTTCAGTACTTTTTGTGTTATCACTGGATCCAGGTTATGTGTAAAATTTGCCCTATTTTCAGTCTATTTGTTTCCATAGCAACCAGAATTTTCAACATAAGAGAAGAAAAAGACGTGTATAATCTCCATACTGCCATCTATCCATATATCAAGTTTCATAAAAATATTTTCAGTACTTTTTGCGTTATCGCAGGATCCAGGTTATGTGTAAAATTTGCCATATTTTCAGTCTATTTGTTGCCATAGCAACCAGAATTTTCAACATAGGAAGAAAAGAAAAAGATGTGCATAATCTCCATACTGCCATCTATCCATATATCAAGTTTCATTAAAATATTTTCAGTACTTTTTGCGTTATCGCGGGATCCAGTTTTGTGGACGGACGGACTGACGGACGGACAGACGGACGGACTGACGGGCAGACAGACGGACAGACGGACGGAGGGTAAACCTAAAGTCCCCTCCGGTAAACCGGTAGGGGACTAAAAACATTACACTTCATGTTCAAACTGCAGATCAATTTTTCTGTTGCTGTCATGATATCTATCTAAATCATACGCTTAAGGTGATTCCGCTTTGTCAGTCATGTTTGTTTTAACTAAATTCTGTCCAAAGTGAAAGTAGGCCAAATTCGTATAACAACAAAGCTCTTATTGTAAAATGATGAACCATTTGAAAATACACTTCCAGGTTTATATTTTAAGGACAATTATAAACAAAAATAAAAATGATAACAATAAGAACATTTACCTTGAATGTGCTACATTTCTGAAGACCAAAAACATTCTGTTGCAAAGTTTTATGCACATTTCATGTATTGCAAAATCCTTTTAAAAGTCTGTTTTAGTGCCAACAAAAGCTATTTTTTACAGCAAATACAAAAATCTTTCAAAACTTAACTCCAAATAAATCAGTATCTTATCTCACGTCCTTCTAAGCACATGGCCTCCATTATTTTTTGTAAAAAAGTAATGCAAGAAAACAATCATCATTTATAGCCTTATGAACTACAATTAAAATGAAAACACAATCAAACTTTAAAATCTAACCTTTTTATGTGTAACAGTGAAGTGTGTCTGTTTGTCATGTACACAAGAAATAGGTAAATGATGTTTATTTTCGTGGTACTACTTTTTTACACATGCCATGGGGGCCATGTTTTTTCAAGGTCAGATAAACTACTTTCCTAAGATTTATGTTTTT
Source organism: Ruditapes philippinarum (assembly GCF_026571515.1). Taxonomy (NCBI): domain Eukaryota; kingdom Metazoa; phylum Mollusca; class Bivalvia; order Venerida; family Veneridae; genus Ruditapes; species Ruditapes philippinarum. The sequence goes on along the minus strand of NW_026864780.1, from coordinate 40,750 downwards.
AAAATGTTTTGTTTGTATTTTCTGCAAAAAGTACCATTTGTTTGCACTAAAAAGACTTTAAAATGGATTTTGCCATTCATGAAATGTGCATAAATATTTGCAACAGAATGTTTTTGCTCTTCAGAAATGTAGCCCATTCAAGGTAAAATTCTTATTGTTATCATTTTTATTTGTGTTTAAATATAGAATTTGAAGTGTACTTGCAAATAGCTCATCATATAACAATGTGAGCTTTGTTGATACATGAATTATGACCTACTCTCAGTTTGCTGAACAAACTTAGCTGACAGAGCGTACAACCTTAAGGAGGGTCCATTAGCTCGCAAGGCTACGAAATGCAGCATTCGCTGTCGAGTACGGACCTGTCGGACATGTCAGCATTCATACCAATTATACAAAGTGGTAAGCTGTCTCAATGACGTCAATGAAATGTAACCTAATATACTAAAGTTTAATTATTTTTGAAAACAACCAATATATCAACATGTTATTATTAAACATTTAATTTCATAAATATAAATTAAAAATAATTATCAAAAGCAAAATTGTTAAAATCTTTCGCCTGAAATTTTCTTTATATCGGCAAATTCAATCACTAATAGTATACTTGATATGTCAAAATGTAACAAATCATAATTGCATGTACTACTGAGAAAGGGAAATAACAAATGTATAACATTTAAAGCTATTTATAGCTTTTGAATTTATGTAACAGCAGAACTGCTTTCCGGTTCTCATTCATTAATATGACATGCTGCGAATCATCGACGGGGAAACCAATATAGAAATCGAAAGGAGTTTTTGAATGCGGATTTACTTTAAGCTGTTAATCGAAAGGATTTATTGCTCAAATCCGGGCCCATGGACAAAAAAAAAGTAAACACAAATAGCTCCGCGCCTGTGGGCGCGGAGCAGTAAATGGACAGTTTGGATCTCAAGAATAAAGATTTGTTGAGATGTTAAAAAAAATGGTGGTGTTTTATAAAGAAGTCATTATATATTGTTTAGTACCATACTGGATTAAGATTCAGTTGGACTCGCACACATATTAGAGGCATGTATTCAATAATTGCTGACTTTAATATCTTTTTAATAATTTAAAACCCAATGATTTAATTGCGTGTTTCTTAAACTTGTGATTTAGATTTTAAAACAACATACTGGTACGTTTATGAACATAAAGAAGTCAATATCTATCGGTTGATTTGAATAGTTTATTAAAGAACAACATGTAAATCATATTTGTCATGAACTTGTTAAAAAGCCAATGTACTGCCATACATAAAGCATGCATCACAATTATTGACAACTTTGACAATTTTAAGTATGAAAGTTTTCATATGTACTGTACGTATTTTTACCTAAAATAACAAAATAAATCAATTAGAAAAAAAGATCACAGCTATTTCTTTTTATTACATGCTTTTCGATGGTTTATAGAAATATATCAGTGAATTAAAACTGATAATTTCACTGTTTGAAATTATCAATATGTTAATTTCACTGTTTTGAATTTGAGCCCCTTATGTTGTTTCAGTGAAATACCAGTGTACACAGAACTGGAAAACAACGTACGTAACGTCGTAATTGACGTCACGTTGTATAATTATTTGGCGCGCTATTCATTTAATATTAGGTTAAAATGTCCTTTTTAACGTTTGTTTGCATATAATTGAAAGAAAATGTGTTTAGTTCAGTGTAAGATCGAAATATATTTCACATCGTGAACACCAAAAGTTCTCATTTCACTTGTGACTGCGCCAGTCGTAAAATATACCTTTTGATGCTCACTCGGTGAAATATATTCCGATCTTACATTGAACTTAACAAATATTCTCTATATGACAGTTTTTACCATATCTTGGTTATTTAAGATCCTGTAAGTTATATTTCAAGTTGTTACCAACTGAAATTTTATATATATGTACATGTATATAATTATGCTACTAAAACAATTTTCAAACATTTAGGAATATGTAAAATTCGTACTGCAAATGCTTGTCCACATTATGTGTAATCATTAAAATATACATGTATACATTCATTTCTTATTGAAGAATTCAACTTACACTTAATAAGTTAATAGAAAATATGTTTCTAATAACCTCCCTTTATGAAATATAAATTCGGTATTATCTTTACAAATAATGCTTTTTGGAACATACAATATTGATTATTGTTATTTGAGCATAACATTTATGATATAAAACCATAGAAAATTGATATCAGGATATTTAAATGATGTTTAAATAATAACAATCATACAAGAAGTAATCACAGACATTAAAATCCCCCGCCTAAAAGAAGGAAATACATTTCATAGGAGAAGTAACCCTTAAATACATGTAGAAATCCAAGTAATGACATTCGTGAAAATTAATGAAAAGTTATAGCCTAGACATGATAAATCATGACAAAAATAACACTCCCATGAAAAAAAAAACAAAGAAAAAAAAGAAGCATTAAGTGAACACTTCTAGCTGGTCCTTATGCACTGCTATTCACTCCTATTAAACATGTTCAATATAAAGTTTCAAGTTTATATCTCAAATACCTTAGAGGTATGGTCCTTGCAAACTAATCATAGTGCATACAGAGAGCAATAACTCCAAAACTGGTGAGTTGTCATTCTTGTTTGCGGTATTTTGCTTTATTGAAATCTATCCTCCAGTGAAGTTTCAGATAAATTGATCCTTTATGACACATTGTCTAAAAATTTACGCAAAACCTGAACAAAAGACAATTACTTCGAAGAGCTATTATTCTTGTGTTTTCTAGAGTATTCCTCCTCACTAAGATATATCCACAGTTGGTATCTAAAATATTTGCTCCAGCTATGCCGTGCCAAGATGTCCTGCCATGTCCTTCCTTACGTCGCAATGTGGTTTATACCTTTTCCCATACTGGTCACAAACACAAATACTTTCTGCAAAACAAAACGTTATAATATTTTTAAAATGTATAATCAATTTGTTTCCTATTTCGGCAACTCTATTTAACGAGGAATTGGTTCAACACAACATTTTTTTTTTCTTTTTCTTAAGCCGATAGCTGATCCTCTAAGAAGACATATTTACGAGACTGTTCACAACTTTAGTGATCTAAATATTAGTATCGTATTTTAAAAATGCTGTTTCATTGCATTCTTACTGATTTTATGAATATATGAACTTGAATATAAAGACACAGCAATGAGCTTTCAAAATTTGTATATATTTAGGTCCGAGTGGGAGCATCTCTGAAGTTGAGTCCGAGTGGGAGCATTTTCCATTTTTATAAAAACAAACTTTAAAAAATTGACTTTGAGATAGAAATATTTGAAACTAATCTAGAATAATGGGTAAAATTGACTCGGTTTATGTTCCCGTACGTTAAAAATAATTTTAAAGAAGGTTTTCAACCTTATTTCATATATGTTACGGGAAAAGTCCGAGTGGGAGCATTCAGAGAAAAACACTTATTCCGTTTTCAGGCTAAACCAGGCAATAAATCTATAAACTTCTTTCACAATTATCTCAAGTACTATAGCCATTCTTTGGTGCGCTACATGATTTTTTAATACTCTTACGTTTTCTTATAATAAAATTGCATTTTACCTTCGAGTCGACGAAAAAAAGGTCCAAGTGGGAGCATTCAGCAGGTGCGTGATGACGTAGTATCCTACCATTGTATTTTACCTTTCTTAAAAAAGTAAAGGAAAATTGAAGTTTCAGCAACAAAATATAACTTTGGTGAAATTTATTTCTGAAAATAATTCATAATCTTTTCAATCAAACAGTTCATTCATTTTAACAGATGAATCTTATTTACTTCAATTCTGAAACTTTCCTTAAACGTACATGACCTTTGACACCAACTCTTTGAAATCGCAGTAAAAAAACATATACAGTAGGTTTATGGCGATATTTAACATTTTACTGGAATGTCATCAAGTTATCAAAACTGCAGTAACAATAGCACCTTTTGTATCTCATTTACGAGGCGCCCTTCAACTTCCTTTATCAAAAACAGTATGTAAAATGTGTATTGAATGTAATAACAAAATAGCCATTTTCAAATAAAAAAATACCGCAAACCTGAAGGTAAGGTTTCTGTGATTGAATTGCCAGACCGATTTTATAATTTTCATTAGATTTGAGGACATAATTTTAGTTCCACTTAAACTTGTCATATTGCCACTGTAGTCCTGCAAATATTATATTAGGTTATTCTTTGCAGTACTTTATTTCTGGGACGAATTTCTGAGACGAAGATTTCAGAAGTTATATGCACCACAATATACCCAAATTGTACTTGGATTACTTTTACAGTTATAGTGATAACAATAAGTTATAATTTTCAACAACAACATCAAAAGTGTACCGGATATGCTGTGACCAGAATTTAGCCTTAGATAATCTGGATTTACTATTGGATAAATTTATCGAAAATTCAGTGGCTTGACTTCTTATACATAGCTAGAGTTTTAAAGGGAGACCCAGGCAAAATTTTCATTTCTTAGTTTTAAATTCTTCATACATTATTCTGTAAATGCCCTCAAAATGAATATATTGGACGGTCAAAGGAACAAAACTTTTCTCCATATAAAGAATAAAATAGTGGTTTCCTAACTTGACCCGCGTGGGTCAGGTAAGAGCGCTAGGTTTTCACAATAGTTGTCACAGTGACCTCTGTAAACGTTAAAGAACATGTCAAATGAATGACTTAGACTTGTTTCAATCACACAATATCCAAGATATATGTTAATTGTCACTTCTAGGGTTAGTTCAAGTCACCTGGCTTTTTTATAATTATTCGGTGATTCTATTGGCGTCTAAATTTTGTTCAACATATATAGATGTATTTACGCTTAAAACCCAAAAATGTATAGAATTTAAACCGAATTCATGCTGAAACTTTAAGAAATGCCATTTTAGAATGATTTGAGTACATAAGATCATTTTAATATTTTTGTCAATATTTTGCCTGAATATCCCTTTAAGTATTTAATTCAGCTATAACTAAATAAAACTGTTATGAACTTGTTATCAAACAAGAGAAAAACCTTTAAACCCACTTCGTTATATCTAATCACAACTTCACGATACGCTAAGGTCGATAGAAAGACTTTGAACATGGTCTGTCAATTTATCTTAGCGTCATGTGACGTTACAATATATGATGGGATTGCATTAAAGTTTATTAGAGTATTCTATTGCGTCCTACTAATGTTTAAAACAAGTGCATGTTTTCTTTCGATATTTCGCTCTCAAGATGAGTTTTAATTGTTTTTCAGACATAAGTAAGAATAGAAATTTGGATAAAAGGTTAGATTTGAATGATGAAATGACTATGTTCATTAAACTCGGGATAGAAACGCTAGTCTTAAGGATAATTGGGAAGCTTGAAAGAGAGTTATTAGGTACGATAGGCAGTCTTTGTGATGACTTTACATTGAAAAACCCTCATTACCAACGAGTTGACTTATGTGGACAAAAAATATTAAAAGTTGGTAGTTTTTATGAAGATACAAAAATCTTATTTCCAGATGAATTTGACTTTATATATGTTTTATCTGCATTCAAAGTAAACGGATCTATGGAAGACTCTGAATGGAAGAAACATTATTTTACTCTGAATAGGTTTCACGATGATATAAAAAGAGTTATTTCTGAACAGCTAAAGTACGAACAGTTAGTGTATGAATTGAAAATGCATTGTATAAAATTCAAATATTATGACAAAACTCAAGGGCCGGCTTCTAAACTCCTTTTTAGATATGAAAGAAAGGACGATAAAACATACAGCAGATCGATAACAGTAGACATCGTTCCCGCTTTTAAAATATCTGACAACCATCTAGAAGCAAAGATTAAAGATGTTTGTAGTGTACATGGTTTTGCAGAAGAAATTATAAAGACAAAAACTTATTTAATCACGAATGAGATCTCTTTCACTGAGACTGAGTTACATTGCATGAAATACACTCTGTCAAACGAGCACCGAAGTGTATACAGAGCACTTAAATATCTTATAAATGGTGATGGTGATGGTGAGAAACTTCGGAAAAACGTTCCATCAGCAGGAATTTCAACGTATATGGTTAAAGTTGCTACAATAAAACACCATTTCGCATGTTCATCATACCATAAAGAATCTCAATGTTTATTAGACATTCTAGGATACCTTTTGGTTTATTTCACAGAATACTCTGATAATACATGTAATAGATTATGCAAGTTTAACGGATCGCCATTTAATATTGTTCTAGATGATCGTTCTGCAATTTTAAGCTGGCTGAGAACTAAAATTAAAAAGTATGAAAACACGGTCACAGCTAATGAAAGAAAAGGACCATATCGTCGGTCTAGATCCAAGAGTTTATCAGACACCATGCATGAAAAACTCCATTTGTCAAACAATTCAAGTTCGGACTCGACTCCACTTTCAAGAAGTATCCAATCTGATAGGGAAAGTATTAAATCAAATACATCTGGAAACAGTTCTCGTTCAGGACAAATACAATCACGTGTTCTCTTTTCCAGGCGACAAACAAAAAAAAACAAAAGAACAAGAAGAAGAAGAAGAACGAAAACAGCGTAGACAGATAAAAGAAGAACTGGAACTTGAACGACAAGAAAAAGAACGACAAATAAAACTCGAACGAGAAGGAGAAGAGAAAATGCGACTAGAAAGAATTAAAAATGGTCAAGAAGATCCTAAAATGAAATATTTAAAATTGAGACGACAATTAGGCCCTTATCAAAGACGAGGAGCAGCAATCAATCAGGATCGGCAACAGAAACCACCGCAGCAGGCGAGGCAGCGGAAGACGAGAAAACAGCAAAAACAGCAAAATCAAGGGCAGGGTGAGAAAATTACGACGACTACAACAACAACAGTATCAACAACAACAACAACAACAAACGATGAAGAACGGGGATTGGCAGCATCTCAGCTTCAAACGATTTAAATATAATTGTTTGCAGGAAATGCAACATGCTATGAAAGGCCCATCCATGAAAATCGTTGTCAGAATGATGATTAGTTTGCATCTACATGTTGTATATCAAGGCTTAAAAATGTCAAACAATTATTGTTGCCTTTGTAGCTCCTCAGATTGTGGTATCAAATATACACTGCTCGTAGATTGTTATGACAATTATACTAGCTCAGACAGACAGACAATAATAAAACTACTAGTAAATACATTTTGTTGTTTTTGTTTATGCAGAATACGTTGCATAAAGAGTGAAAGACGATCATATGCCAGATTGACAAGTGTTTGAATTGTTTATCCACCGATATGTACAATTAGTATATCCAATAAAAATTGGGAAAGTTCTTCTTAAATGACAACTCTGTCCGCAGATATTAAGGATAACTGTGTGTAAAGGTTTTAAAAATGGTCCATAAAATAGAGAAAAACAGAAGCCCATACAAGATCCAGACACGGCAAAATTGAAACTATTTGACTGCTAAAAATGTAAGAAATATTTCGGCATATAATGTTTATGAGACTGTTATGACACGATTTACAGCGCAAAATGACCAGGGTAATGTCACAAAGTTTTAGGAACATTTTGAAATTACATGGCACAAATGATAACCATTATGACCATGTGAAGAGCGTACATTCATGTTGCTACATCTTATGGATTAATCTCGCACGATGATGTTGTGTTCCGAGCAAATCTGGAAATTAAAATATATACACAAGTGTCATATGCACTGACTAGTAAACATGATCAAGTTAAAATGACTATTATACTTTGCAATATATTTTACTGAGATGATAGTGACTGTTGTATTACATGAGAATATAATTATAATAATATAATGAGTAGTCTGATCGGTGGACCTGTGAGCCTCCCATTAGCCTGAATGGGTATTCACTAGCTGAATAAGTTAGAATAACCACTTTCCCCGATCTCAGTTATTTGTTTTCTTTAAGTAATATTCAAATAACTTTTCAATAGAGAAACACTGAAACTGTGAGTCTTAAAGTTAAATGTTATTCTAACACGTCCCGCATTTTCCCTATTGAACATAAAAGAACCGAAAGTGTTTGTTATTATGCTGATTTGACATTTTATACTGAGACATGTGACGCAATAATTATACACATAAAGTAACCACTAAAACTGTGACGCGCTGAAAATAAGTATGGAAGCATATCAGGTGCAATTTAGCTAAATATCAGGTATGGCAGCATTTGTTTGTTAATGTCGTGTTAGAATCGAAATGATGTGTCCAAATCGGTGATTTTATTGCTTGTTTAAATCACTGTTTGTCGTTCGGATGCGCATCATTATATCATTCAGGCTACGCCCTAATGATATAATTCTTCGCATCCTAACTCCAAACAGTGATCATTGAGCGATAAAGTCACAGTTTGGGATATATTATTTCTTAAATAAACTTGAATTTATTTCATAAATGTAGATAAGGTTAAAAGAATTGTTTCATCTTATTTTACTTTATAATCTTTTGTTACTTAGCACTTTATATTCAGGAACAAAACTTAAGTTCAACTATTTAAGTGGATTAATGTCAGTTTAAGTAGCTTTTTTAGTTGTCTTTTTAATTTGTCTTTTTTTATTCTTTGTGCTATTTCAGAATCAGTTTCAATTATTTCTATTCAGAATCACATTTTGCAAACTTGATTATCATGCACTTGTTCAAAGTAATTTTGCACTGTTTCATAATAACACTTTTCCACCCTGTATTTAAAGTTGTTTTTATTAAAAGAGTTGTCTTGTTCACTGTATAAATTTCATTAAAACAGCCTGTTGTTGTTTGTTTCCTCTGTGCAGTTTGTTACGAGCTAAACGCAACTGAGAAGATAACGCGGCAACAAATTTGACAATTTTTAATTAAAGTGAAACAGTTATTTACAATAATACAGAAAAATATGAAAGTTTGACTCACAATTATCCACGATTCAAATTTAATCAATGTCCAAATGTTAAACACAATTTGAAATTCAATTGTCCACAAATCAAGTTTAATCAATGTCCAATGTCCACAACAGAATAAATACAATATGTCCAAAAAAAAACTTCCCACACAGAATTATAGAATCCAAACTAATATATTGATATCATAAGTAAAATAGCACACAATCAGTATATCAATGTCACACAATATCAAAAATCGGGGGCCCCGAAACCCCCTACAAACTTTTATAAATATATAAAACTATAAATAAAACACTCTTTGAATATTTAAAGAAACAAAAGAACAAATACTTAGAAAATTTAAAGATAAAACAAACTTTTTTAAAAGGGAAAGTTTGAATAAATAATGATTATTTTATTTTAAACAACCTATTTCGCCCACAAAAAATTTCGCTAGTTAACACGCGGTTAATTTTAAAAAAAAGTATATTAAATATATCGCATGTCTTAAATTTCGCTAGTTTCTCACGCGAATAATTATCGCCCTTTCTATAGACCAGAGACACTTATACTAGCGAAATTTAAAACAATTTCGCCTCGATAATTATCGTCTTAATTTTTCGGGTATTGTTGGGTGTTCATCGGGCGATAAATATCGCGTTGAAGGGGGCGCTAATTATCGTATGAGAGACTAGAGAAATTTAATACATGCGAAATTTAGTACTAAATTTTCGCCCTTTTTATAGGGACGCTAATTATCGCGTTCTGAACTTAATTCTTCTCGTGTTTTTAGTCCTAGGATATCCTGAACGGGACTCTCTATGGTCTATCAATCGCTAGGTAAAAAGGACACTAAATTGTAATGTGTATTTTTCTTCCTCGGTATGTTTAAAAATATTGTAGAACCCAAAAAAAAAATTTAAAAAAACTTTAAGTCCAGAGACCATAGCGACAAATGCCTCGTGTAAATTTTTGGAATGGTTGTCGAGGCAAATTTAAATCAAAATAATTATTATTCTTCTTAAAATCCCATTGAAAAAAAGAAAATTGGCTAACACCCTTGGGAAACTTTTTAATTAATTTAAATTTTAATAAAAATTTTAATTTTTAAATGTATCCCAAAAGGACTGTACTTTGGGTCTGTCGACATATTTGGGTTTTCCGTGTAAAAAATGAAAAATACAGTATATTGCTCTTGGGAAAGGTAGCCAGTTTGGCCTAAATAAAAATTTCCAAAAAAGGGTTAAAAAGGGCCCCAAAGCTTGTTTATTTGCCCCGTACGGGGGTACACATCCCTCTTTTGGGAAAAAACCCCCAAATAAAATAAATTAAAACTTGTTTCGCATTGTTCCTATTACTTAGCCACGTACGGCCCCGTGTAAAAAACTTAAATGTCGACAGAAAAGGACTGTCAATTCGATTTTTTTTAATGTCTACAAGGCAGTCTGAAGGACAGCTGAATCCCCTTCCGCAGTGAACATGAATATGTACTTCTTGTCCTTTTACCAAACATGACGTTGAAGTTGTGTCATGCATATCATAAGCACATAGTCTCACGATGGTGATTATTTGTGCCAAAGTATTTAAAATCTTCCGTAAAGTTAAAAAAGTTATTGACAACATATAACATTGACCCTGGGGCATTTAAAAGTTATGGAGGGGACATTAAATGTAGACTTTTTATAAATGTGACCTTTAAGTGTGACCTTGACCTTGGGGTAAATCAACTCAAATAGTGCGCTCTGCATATGTTCTTATGATGGTGATCAATTGTAATTAGTCAGGTTTTTAAAATTTCAGTGGTTAGAAAGTTATGGAGCAGACTTTTTAAAATTTGACCTTAAAGTGTTACCTTGACCTTTTGGATAGCAATCCAATCATTGCGCTCTGCACGTCGTCCCATTATGGTGATCACTTGTGCCAAAATATTTCAAAAAAAATTCAGCGGTTTAAAAGTTATGAAGAGGTCACAAAATGTAGACTTTTTTATTATGAAATGAAGACTTTTTAACGTTTGACATTTAAGTGTGACCTTGACCTTGGGGGTAGCAACCTAATTCTTGTGCTCTGCACATCGTCTTATTATGGTGATCACTTGTGCCAAGTTATTTCAAAAACTTTTCAGCGGTTTAAGTTATGGAACTGACAGACGGACAGACAGACGGACAGACTGACAGACGGAGGCCATTCCTATAATCCCCTTTCCGCTAAGGGGATAAATAAATCATGCAAATATACCTAAAACATAAACATAAGCAGCAGGTGTCAATGTCTAACACTAAGCTGTTGTTATAATATTGACACATTTCATAGAAGTGATGACAAAAAAATGGTCAGGAAAAAAATCATGCAATTTGCATTTATACAAAAGACACTGAACAGAAAAAGTCATTTAAACAGGTGTGAAAGTGAAGGACAGTACGGGTGCCTTGGTGACAATTTATTATGTTCTATAAAAAAAAACTCATACGCAGGAGATAAAAAAGCGTAATTAGGAGTTTATAAGTTACATAGGACTTTCTCTTCCAAAACTGCAATGCCGATGATCTATTATCCATAATGAAGGATCTGTTGGTCATTTGAGGAAAAGTCAAGTTTCCTTGTAGGAGTTTACTACGGCCAGAACTTAGATATTTGACAGTTTTGCCTTTTAAACCTTTAAATCACGCCAAAATACTTTTATAAATTTGCATTGAAGAATAATGACCTCTTCTTATCCTTAAAGGTCCATTATGCCTTAGAAATGCTTTCATTTTTATCTCAAAATATTTTTATTGTTGGTATTCTTTTGTATTTTCCAACAAGCAACAAGTTACTGGACTGGCCAATTACCATAACTGTTTTAAACCTTCTAATTCTTTTCGGCAATTAGTGAATTTCTAGTGATTTAGTATTTTGTATGGAAGTCAAAAAAAAAAAAATCGTATGGAAGTCAAGACCGCCTCCGTGGTCGAGGGGTTAGAGTCGATGACTTCTAATCCAGTTACCTCTCTGGCGAGGATTCGATCCCCGGGAGATGCTTTGGTAGTTTAGCGCGGAGGAAGGTAGTCTAGTACTGGTATAACTCTCCAGGACGATGGTTAGGAAACTACCCGCCTATATGACTGAAATACTGTTGGAGAAAGGCGTAAAATGAACCAAACAAACAAAGTATGGAAGTCAAAATGCTACTTTGCTTACATTTTGCTACTTTAACTTTTACATTTAGTCCTATTTCCTTAAGGTATCAAGCATTTAACATTCTCTTAAACCATTACTTATATATTATAAAATGTTACATTATTAAAATAATAAAGTCACAGCAATAACACGTATAATATCATTTTTTATTTTTCCAACGTTTCGGCAAATGTATGCCTTTTTCAAGGTAAATAAATAATTTATTTTTAAAATGTTACATTGACATTTCTAAAGAAGTAAATATTTGTTCATTTCTGAGGCATAATCATGCCTTTAACAAGTTTCATTGAAGGTTCATTTTATCTTCTCGTACGTCAGAAGAAATCAAGGTCCTGCAATAGCTAATTAAGTACAGAAGTTAGACTCAAGTAACTTAATTGTTGATAGAGAACATACTGAGGTGTTATTTAAATGCACATTATTTGATTACTTTTTTCACTGTTGTTTCTATGGTAAAATATTTTTTTAAATGAAAACTGAATAAATCTGGATCCTACCATAATTCACTGTGTAACTAACATATAGGTTGATATTAGTTATGTGGATAGATAAATATATGGAGATTATGAACGCAATTTTAAATTTTCTGAACCTAAAAATTTGTCAAAATATTCATTGCACACTGTATTAACAAATGTGAAACATTTATTGACTGGTACCCCAGCAATCCCATACTCCATGGATTAAGCCGAGGTGCCTGAACAAACTTTTGGATTTTTATCAGTCATGTAACCTTGACCCAAAATGACCACTTCTCTACCCAAAGTTTTAGCAACAGCCAAGATAATAGTCAATGAATAAGTCCCGTATAAGTAAATCTTTAGCACTGGTGACCTTTGTTCTAGCATCTTAAGTTGTATGATCAACACAAGTATCTACTAAACATCAGTAAATTATAACAAGAGCCACCGCCGGGGGCGGAGGCAACGCTCGACTTTTTACTTTTTCTAAAAGCAAACAAAGAAATGTTTGAACAAATCTAAATGTTTTCCTTTTTACAAATTTAAAATCGGTCTATCTTGTTACTTTTGTCTATATAATTTGGCATATATAGATATACTCATTGATATATATATATATACATACAATTTATATGATATATGACAATGATATATGATAAATGACATGATTATATGAAACATGATTATAAATATATGATTCGATATATGGCATGAAATATCTGGATTATATGACATGATATAGAGTATGAAATATTATGAACATGCATAATATGATAAATGGCATGAAATATGAATATGATATATTACATGAATATAAGATATATGACAACGGCACTTGATATAATGATTATATTGGGGACATGACATATAAACATGAATATATGATATGACATGATATATTAAATGATATTGAAATATATGACATGATATAAGAATACATGGCAATGATATATGACATGAATGTAGGATATGACATGATGATGATTATATGACATGAATATAATGAACTACATGCCAAATTATATGATTTGATATGTGGCATGATATATGACATGATAATATCCAAATATGTGACATTGAATATCTGATATATGGGTAAATGAGTATGGGCAATAAAATATATGATATATGACATGATATAAGGATATGACATGAAATACAGATATATTATATGATATAATCATATGTGGCCCATGATATCTGATATATGATATGATATCATATGTGGGCAAGATTAGTATATTAATATAAATTATGACTGAAAGGCATTATCTTATAAGTCACATACATTTTAATGATACAAACTACATCATTCAAATATAAAACCCCATACTTTTTAGCCATAAAAAAACATTACTTATTTATTACAAATTTTGTCAATTTTAAACATGGAAAAATGAAATGACCACCATTCACGCCGTAATATTCTTCTCAGTCAATGAAAGTGCTTTCCAAACCTTCAGATTCTGCAAATATTACGTATAAATTTGTCCTGGACAGCTATAGAAATGTAGTTAGTAATGAGGCAGCGGCATTGTTATCTTGGCCAAACCTATTTTATATGAGAAATTCAATTGTAACGAGATTTATGAAATTTTGTAACAATATGACAGCATTTCAAGTAATTTTATATTGTCTTGGGTTTTAAGTGCAAATTTTAAAACTACATTATCTTTTTTTAAATTTTTCTATAATAAAAAAAGAATAAGTTTGCTGTCATTTGCTATGGTATTCTTCTTACACAATACGCTTGTTGAAATATAATCAAAGTCCCTCAGCATGTAAAATGGTGATATATAAATTATACCTTATGGCCTACAACGGTTTTTTGTGATAATGCAATTTATATGTCCTTTTAAACACGAAGTTTCAGCCACTAGTATAAACTTAATGCTTCAGTACATGTAGATGTCATTTCTTTGCCATTGTTTTGGCCAGTAAACTGTTTCCTATATATTCAAATGTAACAGAGACCTTGTCAAAGATTGCCTAATGAACTATCTACAAGTCCAATGTCGACATGTACCAGATTTGGCTGTAGACATTGTCAAAAGATTGCCAAATGAAACATCAAGAACACATATCTCTAAATGTACCAGATTTGAATGGAGAATATTGTCAAAGATTGCTACATGAAATATCTAGAACGCCATATCTTTAAAAGGCCACCAGGTTTGACATAAGACATATGTAAAAAAAAAAAAAACTGACATTGTCATAGATTGCTCACATGAAATGTCATGAACGCATATCTTTATATGATACCAGATTTCGCTGGAGACATTGTAAAAGATTGCCACATAAATATATACAACTTCTTTCTTTATAGATACCAGATTTGTCCTACAGATATTGGTCAAAGATTGCTACGTGAAATAATCTAGAATGCATTTTACAAAAGGCAACCCATATTTGACCGGAGACATTGTCAAACATTGCAATATAAAATATCAGAAATGCTTGTCTGTAAAATGTACGGCAGATCAGACTCGAACATTGCCACAAGTTATGTTTAAAACAAATAGTTCATACAGGTACGCAGATTTGTCTGGAGACATTGTCAAAGATGCTGCATGAAATATCTTAAATGCATTTTTCGAAACGCCAAAAACATATTTGACTGGAGACCGACTGTCAAAGATTGCGACATAAAATATCAGAAAGCCATATCTTGTAAATGTATCCCCCATCGAATGGAGACATTGTCATAGATTGCCTCAAGTGATGTCTAAAACAAATAGTCCATATAGGTACCAGATTTAGCTGGAACATTGCCAAAAATGCCACATAAAATAGCTAGACGTCTATCTGTAAAGGCACTAAGTTTAACTGGAGACATCGTCAAAATGTTGTAACATGAAAATATCAAGAACGCATATCTAAAAAATGTACCAGATTTTGCTTGATAAGGAGATATGCACTCATATATTTCATCTGGCAATCTTTCCACAATGCCTCCCAGCCAAATCTGGTACATATATCGATGGGCGTTTCTATATAATGCATGTGGCAATCTTTGATAGTGTCTCCAGCCATATCGGGTACGTATAGAGATAGACGTTCTAGAATTTTCATATGGCCAATCTTTGACAATGTCATCAGTAAATTTGGTATATAATTTGAAAATAGACTTTCTAAATATTTAATGTGCAATGCTTTTGATATTTCATTTAAACATCTTTGACAATGTCTCCTTTCAAATCTGGTACATATAAAATATACGTTCATGACATTTCACATAACAATCTTTGACAATGTCTCTAATCAAACATGATGCCTTTTTAGAGATAGGCGTGTTACATATTTCATGTGGGCAATCTTTGACCAATTCTCCTATCAAAATCTGGTAAATATAGAGATTTTGCGTTTCTTGATTTTTCACGTGGCAATCTTTGACAATGTCTCTAATCAAACATGAATGCCTTTGAGGATAGGCGTTCTAGATATTTCATGTGGCAATCTTTGACAATGACTCCTATGAATCTGGTACATTGTAACATATAAAGATTTGCATTCTTGATATTTCACGTGGCAATCTTTTGACAATGTCTCTAATCAAACATGATACCTTTATAGAGACAGGCGTTATAGATATTTAATGTGCAATCTTTGATATTTCATTTAGCATCTTTTGACAATGTCTCCTTTCCCAATCTGGTAACATATAGATATATATGGCATTCATGATCTTTCATTAGGCATCTTTGACAATATCTTCAGTCAAAACTGGTTATAATAGAGATAGACGTTCTAGGCATTTCATGGGGCAATCTTTGACAATGTCTCAAGTCAAAAATTTTGGTACAATATAGAGATTTTGCGTTCTTGATAGTTCACGGTAGCAATCTTTTGACAATGTTCTCTAATCAAACAATGGATGACTTTAAGAGATAGGCGTTCTAGATATTTCTTGTTGCAAATGCTTTGAACAATTGTTCCAGTCAAAAACTTGATCTGCCTTTAGAGATAGGCGGGGCGTTCCAGATAAATTTCATGGTGGCAATCTTTGGCAAATTGTCTTTCCTCTCTGATCTGGGTACATATAGAGATATCGTTCAATGATTTTCATGTAGCCCAATCCCTTTGACAATGGTCTCCTAATAAAATCCTGGTACATAATAGAGATTTTGCGTTCTGATAAATTTCACGTAGCAATCCTTTGAAATGTCTTAAGTCAAACATGAATGCCCCTTAAGAAATAGGGCGTTCTAGGATATTTTCATGTGGGAATAAAATTGAACAAGACTCCTTTTAAATCTTGTAACATATTGAAATAGCTTGATTATATTTCCATGTAGGCAATCTTTGACAATGTCTCCAGCCAAATCTGGTAACATATACAAGACAGGCGTTCAGAATATTTTTTTTTCCATTTTGCAAATCTGGCAATGTCTTGTGTCAAAAATCTGGTACCTGCCCATGGAACTTAATTTGTTTTAGACATAAATTGTGATAATAATCTTTGAAATTGGGAGACATTGTGTCAAAAGAATGCCACATTTTAATGTCCTAAAACAAAAGTCCATAACAGGTACCAGATTTGGATTTTGGAAGACATTGTCATAGATTTGGCCACATGAAATATCTAGAACGCCTGTCTCAAAAATGAACCAAATTTGGCTGGAGATATTGTGAAAGGGGAGGTAGATTGCCCATGCAAATGGTCTACAACGTCCTACCTATAAAGGCACGAAGTTAATACTAAGAAAAACTGTCCAAAGATTGCCACACGAAAATACCTGGAACTTCAACAATCTATTATGTACCTTTCACTAGCGACACACTGTCCAAAATATGTCTAATGAAACATCTAGGACTCCGATGTGTAACGGGAACTAGATTTGGCTGGAAGCTAGACAACCATTGGGCCACATAGAAAATATCAGGAACACATATACCTGCTACGTGTACCTGAGTTGGCTTGAAGACATTAAATGTAGATGGCTATAATGTTTATAATCTTAAAACACCAGTCCTTACAGGTACCAGACTTGGCTCGAAACATGAAAGATTGCTACGTGAAATATCAAGACCGCCCTATCTCTATTTGCACGCAGATTTGAAGAGGAAGACAACTGTCCCAAAGATTGCCAACATGAAATATCTAGAATGCATATTTGGCTGGATACATTGGTCAAAGATTGCTATAATGGAATTTATCAAGAAACGCCCCTATCGATATATGTACCAGATTTGGCTGGGAACATTGTCAAAGATTGCTACATGGAATACCTAGAACTTGCCTATCTTCTAAAAGGCATCATGTTTGGACTAGTGACATTTTCAAAGCATTGCTACATGAATGTTAAGAGCGCATATATCTTTTTATGTAACCAGATTTGAAAGAGACAGTGTCAAAGATTGCCACATGAAAAAAATATAGAACGCCTATCTCTGTATTGTACCAGATTTGGCTGGGGGACATTGTCAAAGATTGCTACATGATATATCTAAGAATGCATATTTTTCAAAAGGCAACATATTTGACTGGGAGACACTGTCAAAGATTGCCACATACAATATCAGAAAACACATATCTAAAAAATGTTACCAGATTGGAAAGGAGACATTGTCAAAGATTGCCACAAGTTATGTTTTAACAATAATCTTATACAGGTACCAGGATTTTGGCTTCGAGAAAATTGTCAAAGATTGCCACATGAAATATTTGGAACTTCAATCTCTATAAAGTACCACAAATTTTAAATTAGCGATACTGTCAAAGAATACCTAATGAAACATGTACAAAACCTCTAATCTGTACCGGGAACCAGATTTTGCTGGAAAACATAGCCAAACATTGCCTCAAAGAACACATTCCTAGATACATGCACCGGATTTTGGCTTTGAGACATTATCTAGATGGTTACATGTTATATCTAAAACGCCCAGTCTTTACAGGTACCAGAAAAAAAAAAAATTTGGCTCGAAACATTGTCGAAGATTGCTTACATGAAATAGCAAGACCGCCTATCTCTATATGTCCTAGATTCTGGAAAGGAAACATTGTCAAAGGGTTGCTACATGAAATATCTAGGAACGGATATCTCTCTATATGTACCGGATTTTTGGCTGGATACATTGTCAAACAGACTGGTCACATTAAATATCAAAAAAACATATCTCTATATGTACCGAATTTGACAGGAAGACTTTGTCAAAGATTTGCCACATGAAATATTTAGAACGCATATCTCAGTAATGTACCAGGATTTGGCTGGAGACATTGTCAAAGATTGCGACATGAAAATATCTAAGAATGCATTTTTCAAAAAGGCAAAATATTTTGACTCGAGACACAGTCAAAGATGTCAGATATCAGAAAAGCATATCTCAGATGTACCAGATTGGACTGGAGACAATTTTTTTAAAGATTTACACAAGTAACGTCTAAAAACAAAATTCCATACAAGTACCAGGTTTTGACTTGGTGACATTGTCATAGATTGTCACATGAAAAACTTTAAAAAAACGCCTATCTCTAAAAGCATCAGGGTTTGCACAAGAGACATTGTCAAAGATTCCACAAGAAATATATAGAACGCCTATCTCTAAAGGCATCATGTTTTGACTAGAGACCTTTTAAAAAAGATTGCTTCATGAAAAATCAGGAACGGGCATATCTCTATATTGTACCAGATTTTTAAAAGGAGACATTGTCAAAAAGATTGCTACATGAAAATATATGTAACGCCTATCTCTAAAGCGCCAAATTTTACTGGAGACATCGTCAAAGATTGCCACATGAAATATCAAGAGCGCATTATCTTCAATATGCTACCCGATTTGGCTAGATTAGATTGCAAAAAGATTGCCACATTAAATAATATACAACTGCTATCCTTTACAGGTACCTGATTTGTCTATATATATATTGTCAAAGATTGACACATTTAAATATCAAGTCCTGCATATCTCTACATATTCTAGATTTCACTGGAGATATTTCAAAGATTGCCACATTAATTATCGGGAACGCCTGCCTCAAAAAGGTGCCTGATTTGCCTGGAGACATTGTCAAAGATTGCCACATTAAATCTATACAACTGCCTATCGTTACAGGTACCTGAATTTTGTCTACATATATTGTCAAAGATTGACACATTAAATATCAAGACGGGCACATCTCTACATGTTTTAGATTTCACAGGAGATATTGAAAGACTGCCACACATTCATTTTCGGAAACGCCTACCTGAAAAGATGTCAGATGTGCCCGGAGACATTGTCAAAATTTGCCACACTAAATATCTGGAAAGTCAATCTCTATATGTACCACATTCACTGGCGACACTGCAAAGATTGCAACTTACAATATCTACAACCTCAATGTGTACGGGAAGCTAGATTTGGCTAGAGAAATAGTCAAATATTGCCACATAAAAATATCAAAAAAAAATACCTCTACATGTACCGGATTTCGCTTGAGACATTATCTAGAATGTCACATGTGATATCTAAAACGCCAGTCTCAAAATATAAAAACCATATTTGGCTGGACCACATTGTCAAAGACTAACACATAAAATATTAAGATGGCCTGCCTTAAAAGGAAACCAGATTTGACTGGAAATACTGTCAGAAATTGCCACATGAAATATATGCAACATCTTTCTCTAAAGGCACAAGGTTTTGACTGGAAACATTGCCAAAAGATTGCCACATCAAATTCTCGATCGCCTATTTCTACATGTACTAGATTTGACTATAGTTGTGTCCCTGGCAAGATGGACGTTTCATTTTTTCACGTGCTGTGTAAAAATTTAAAACTAAAAAAATATAGCCACAAATTAACAATGGGAATTAATACTGAACAGTGGAGAATGAGAACCGGGTGTTTTACTCAACCTCAGAGAGTAGGACTGAGAAAAAAATGGACTAAATTTCAGTAAGTTAGCTAAACACAGACTTGTTTTCCACGTGGCAACGTGTTTGGTCGCCATATTACTCACGTGTGGTGACATTGAGAGTAACCCAGGACCACCTAAAGTAAACGCACCGGTGTAAATCTACTATAACACGAGGATTTAACAACACTGGAGGTAACCTACCAGGCAATAGAACTGACCGACCCTTACGACCAGGTTCGAGCCGACCCGCGGGGACAGAAACACCGGGAGGTGTGGTAACACGTCAAATGTCAATCTCTCAATTTGCGTCTCCCTCTAGCCAGACCCGAACACCAATGTTGCAAGCGTCACCTGCTTTTATCAGGTCCCCCAGCCCTGACGCATATACCCGCTCGTCAACAGGAAGGAGCTGCTGATGACCTACGGGAAATAAACATGAACTGGACCCGGGGACTCTATCTCACGTAGAGTATGAAGGTACTGCTATTTTTCAATATCTAAGAAATATTAAGCACGATTTAACATGCCAAAATAACCGTGTTTCCGTGGATATTAATAACATTAATACCAAGATAGACTCTGTATTAAGCGCTGTAAGTGAATTAAAATTCAAACTATGAGCAATTAAAACAAGACAATATCTCTCTACAAAATGAACTGTCTAAGATAAAGATAAAACTAGACTATTATGAAAATAATTCCAGAAGGAACAATCTTAGATTTAACGGGATCAGAGGGAGCATTTCAGAGCACTGGTCAAAAACAGAGACTAAATTGCGTGATTTTCTTAGAACAACCCTCAATTTTGAATTTTTGTGAAGAAGCTGACCAAATTGATATAGACCGTGCACACAGGATAGGATCAAATAACTCTAGAACATGTACTAATAATAGCACGTTTTGTACGCTTCAAGGACTGTCAGGTAATTTTAAAACCGTGCCAGCAATAGTAAATCTGACCCTAAATTCTGGATTTTCTGTTCAACAAGATTACTCCGACAGAGTGAAAAGACATCGAAGAATGCTAAGGTGAACGTATGATTGAAGAACGTAAAAGAGGTCACTATGCATCAGTTCGATTTGATAAACTGTTCATTAACGATAGTATCTACAAATTTGATGATCAAACTGACCAGATTGTTTACATAGGGAAAACGGTCAAGGTTTAACGCAGAAAGCACGTGGTCGTGGGAATCATCAAAATTAACCCTACTCAACGATTGGACGATAGCGAGCGAGGGAATAGTCGCGATACCAACCAAAAAGAGTCACATGATGTAAGTCAGCCAATCGAGAACCGCACAGATAGCCATGACGACATACCTCACTTCATAACATCCAATGAATAGGGGCTTTGCCGAAGTCCAAATATTACTCATCAAAATAAACAAATAGAAATAAAATGTGGGTCATGGAACGTTTGTGGATTAAATAAATTTAAAAACGATGATGATTTTCTTAAGTTTGTGAATACTTTGATATTTTAAGTACATGTGAAACATGGTGTAAATTCAAAGGAGAATTCAACAATTTTGTAAATTCATATGTGCATTTTGACTTTGTTAGGAAAATGAAAGATAATGCATTGCGAACAATGGTGGAATTAGTGTTTTCGTGAAAAGTACTATTCATAAACTTACATCAATAAGACAAATCTTTGATCATTTGAGAAACTGTGATGTACTATACTGTAATTTTTCAAAAATATTTTGATTGTAATGACATTATCATGTATTTCACATATATAAGTCCTGAGGGAAGTTTTCTTACTATAATGATAGAGACGATAAAAACGGTATCAATGAAATGTTTAGTCATTTTTGAACAAATTACATATGAATACCCGGACACCATGTTATTTTGTCAGGTGACCTTATTAGTCGATGTAAACATTTTTTAGACTTTATCCCATGTGATAATTTAAATTTTTTTTTGGTAATACTGACTATAATGGTAGTACTTTGATATTGTACGTCATAGTAAGGATAATTATACGTGGTAATAATTATGGTAAATGTCTAGTAAACTTATGCTGTATTTTTTTGATATTCATATACTTAATGGTCGTTTTTCCAAGCGATAACAAAACGGTGAATTTACTTGCTTCTCAAATGATGGATCGAGTATTGTTGATTTTATGATAGCATCTTCTTCTCTTTTTTTCATACATTAAAGATTTTGAGGTTCTTACTAGAGATGAATCTGATCATTTTCCTATATGTTGTACTTTGTGTTTCATAAAAAGTCTATTAACGCAGATAGCAAAACTGCTCAAATATCATTGAACACTTTTGATAGATATATAAATGGCGTGTGTCTGCAGGTACAGATTTCTTGCAAAAATTTAGGGAATTGTTTCATAACCACTACACAATGATAATGGAATCAATTGATAACTCTGTCAATTCTACGGTCGACTGTATTACTTCTATTTATAAAGATGCTGGAAAATGCATGCTTAAGAAATTTTTTTTCATTCGTCTCAACCTCCGTGGTGGGATAACACATGTAATGAGTTAAAAGCAAACAAATACGCGGCGCTACGCACGTTTAGATTAAGTAATTCCTCGTCTGACTTACGAATATATAAAGATAAACGAAACAGGTTTTAAAAGACTATTGTAATTGTACCAATATCTGAATATCAGAAATCTAATCGATTAGAACTAGTATCAAACAGTAACAACCCAAGTTTTTTTTGGAAATTATTGAAGAAAGGGCAAAACTATTACTATGTCTGATCCTAGTATTTCTTGTACAGGAATGGTTCAATTATTTTAGAGATTTGTTGTATGACGAAAATTCAGTGTTTTGTTGATCCTTATGTTGGAAACGAACATGATTTCGCCGATGAAACAGCTCAGACATTAAATGAACCATTCACTTTGCTAGAAATTTTAAAACATTTTATATCTAAATTAGTTAATAATAAAGTTGTGGCCCAGATGGCATACCTTCCGAATTTTATAAACATACATCAGATGAAATAGCGCCTATTCTGCATACACAATTTAACAAAATACTCGAAACAGGGCAATTTCCAATATCTTGGAGAAATAGCATTGATTACACCAATTCATAAATCAGGGCCAAGTAATAATCCTGGTAATTATCGCGGCATATCTATTACAAATAACATTATATAAAGTCTTTACAGGTATTATAAATAAAAGATTATACGATTTGGGCCGAAAATAAAAGAAAAATCGATGAATCTCAGGCAGGATTTAGGCGTGGTTACTCGGCTATCGATAATGTTTTTTGTCTACATGCAATGGTTCAAAAATATCTTTCTAAAAAGAGGTGGTCGCTTTTATTGTCTCTATGTTGATTTCCGTAAAGCATTTGATAAAGTGAATCATTCTAAACTTTTTTCTTGTCACTTGAAAAAAAAGGGCGTTTTTTGAAAAATTTTCTGTTCTGAAATCAATGTATTTTCATCTCTCTTATGTGTTTAAAACAATGATTTTTAACAATGTTTATTATTACTGAATTATTTCCCTTAACATTGGACAAGGCGGTTTTGATTTTAAGACAAGGGTTCGACAATTTTTAACATTATTTATAGACGAGTTATCTTTCCCTTTAAAGGAGAGAAATGTGGGCACAGGCTTTTCATTTTACAAATGATTATTCCGATATTTTTTTGGTTTAATGTTTCAGTATGTTGTTGCAAATTGTGCTGGAAAAACTAACTACAAAATTTACAACAATAACTTTATTAAATTGGGATCAATTTTGCTTGAACAAAGGCATGGAAAAATTAAATCTTGACAAAAACAGAAGATTAATTGATTTCGAAAAAATTGGGGCCGGTCTTTCCTAATTTATGAATCTTGGTTCTTTTCCCTGCCCCGGTCAGCCTGTTAAATACAACTGCTGTTTATAAATATAATTGGGGTTTGTTATTCACTCCACAACTATCATGGAATGTAGCTCATGATAAATTAGCTTCACAAGCTCAAAGAGCAATTTTTGCTATCAAATGTTATGAAAAACCATTTGTAATTTTCCCATAAAGGAACACTTAAAATTTTTTGATACAATGATCAAACCTATTCTTTGTTATAGATCACAGATTTGGGGGTATAATTTAGTCACAACTATAGAATCTGTTTCATAATATTTCATGTAAGGTTTATTAAATGTTCGAAAAAATACAACAAATACAAGCATCATGGTGTTAGGTGAATGTGGGGTAGACTCCCACCTTTGTATTACTTATTATACAAATTGCATCCTGTTATTGGATCTCAGTGTAAGCTATTAGTTATGCCACCATGCCGTTACCCAAAACAATGTTTGGAATCTAATGTTAAAATCACTAGATGAAGCTTGAAGAACTTGTTGGCTAGCAAAATACGAATACTTCTGTACAGTTACGGATTTGGTTACATTCGGATTTCTCAAGAAATAGGAGATGTGAATATTTTTGTTAGCATTTTTAAACAACGAATAATAGATTGTTATACTCAAAATTGGCATATAATATTAACAATGCCAGTAGATGTCACCACTATTGTTATTTTAAAAGCTTATTAAATGTAGAACGGTATCTTCTAATAGAAATCCCTGTAAAACATAAGAAAGCATATTGCTAAATTTCGATGTTCAAATCACAAAACCTAATGTTGAAATCGGTAGGCATTTAAATATACCTTTTCAAGAACGCTTTTGCAACTTTGGTCTTAAAAATCATTTAACTTATCATATTGACTGTGAATATCATGCTTTTTTCATTGTAAACAATATTTAGAAATTAGAAAATACCTATTTACTAAACTGGTATAATTCCGGAAATGAACTTACATAACTTTTATGAATTACTTTCATCAAATGATATTTTTATAATTAAGAAAATCTCTCTACTTATATTTACCACCTCATGATATCTATAGCACAGTAGCATTTGAATGTAATGATTGTAAAAACTTGTAAAAGACACAACTTTATAATGTTAAATACCATATTTTGTATGACATGTATTTTGGACCGGTGGCCTTTATTTACTGAATAAAATTTTTTGACTTGACTTGACTTTGGCTTGAGAATGATTGCAACATTAAAAAAAATAGAAAGCAACAAATTTCACTGGAGACAGCTTCAAAGATTGCCACATTAAATATTAAGAATGCGTATCTCTAAATATACCAGATTTAACCACAGTTATTGCCAAAGATAGCCACATTGAATATCTAGAACGCCTTTCTCTGTAGGCACAATGTTTGACCTGGAAGACATGGTCAAAGATTGCCACATGGGAAATACCTTTGGAGCGTCAATGGTCCATATGTACCACATTTCAGTGATTGACACTTTTTCCGAATTTTGCCACATGAAATATCTAGATCGCCTATTTTCTAAAAATGTATTTAAGATTTGGGCTTGTAATATTGTCAAATGATTTACAACATAAAATATTTCTAGAATTGCAATGTTTTTTCTAAAAGAAACATATTGACTTGATACCACTGGTCAATGATTTGCCAAATAAAATTATCAAGGAAGGCGGTATTCTTTTAATTTTTAACCAGGAGTTTATTGCCAACTTATTTGCCACATGTTATATCTTAAACTCAGGTAGCATATTTAGGCCTGGATTACATTTCCCTAAGACACATTAAAACATAAAAGAACGCATATCCTTTACCACATACTAGATTTGGCTTGAGACATTATCATAGATTGCTCATGAAATATAGAGAACGTCAATCCCTACAGTCACCAGATATGGCTGCAGAGATTGTCAAAGATTGCCATATGAAATATTTAGAACTTATTATCTCTACAGGTACCAGATTTGGCAAGAAATTGTCAAAAGATTGCCATATTAAATATCAAGAACGCATATCTCTACATATTCTAGATTTCGATCGATATATTTCAAAGATTGCCGCATGAAATATCTAGAACCTTGCCTCAAAAGGTGCCAGATTTACCTGAAAACATTGTCAAATATTTGCCACATGAAATATCTAGAACGCCTATATCTAAAGGCACCAGGTTTGCCTGGAGACATAGTCTAACATTGCTACATAAAACATAAGAAAACATTATCTGTACATGTATCAGATTTGCTGCAGATATTTTCAAAGATTGCCAAATAAAGTATCTAAAAATTTCTATATTTTCAGGCACTGAGACTGGAGACTTTGTAAAAGATTGCTACATATTACATCAAGAACGCATATCTCTACATGTACCAGATTTGGCATGAGATATTATCATGGATTGCTCATGAAATATATAGAACGTCTATATCAACAGGTACTGTTGATTGCGCTGGAGATATTGTCAAAGTTTGCCACATGAAACATTTAGAACGTCTATTTCTTTGGGCACCAGATTTGACTGGATACATTGTCAAAGAATGCCACATTGAAATATCTAAAACGCCTGTCTCAAAAGGTATCAGATTAGCCAATTTCCACTGAATCAAGGGCAATAACTCTGTCAATGCTGACTATTTTATTTTATTTGTAAAATATGATATTACAATATGCTGGTAAACAATTGTATTATTCGTAAATGAAAACATTGATAATTTAAAGATAAATTTATAGGTTATTTCAGTCTTATTCATGAACATTACAAGAAATTACATTTACATATCAATATTCAACATTAAAATGTAAAAGTACTTGATCAATCTATTACAAAAATTTATAGGTGACGTATTTTATTTACAAATCAATAAACCTTTCTAACCTCTTACATCTACCTATCTATACACATTCATAGTCTAATATTTCTTTCTTTAGCACTTTATTTCATCTTTTTAGCACTAACAACACAATCTTCTTTTGTACGATTACAATGTAATAACGTGTAAGCCGGCAATAAATGTGCCTTTAAATGTAACTAGAACTTCTTTAAATGTGACTTTATTACCCCTTGCCAACAAAATTGATAGTTAACACTATGACCAACTTACCTGGAGTTGACTAAGCGAAAAGAAATTACAAACATTACCCGACAAAACAATGAGTCTTGCACATCTTGAAACCATCTAAACGGCATACAAGTATATTTGGAAAATGTTTTTCTCAAAACATGAAAAAAGTATTTTGCGACACAAACTTACAATACTGCATCTATATTATGTAATATAGTGACGGAAATACCAGAACATATGTTCCAAAACAGATCGACGAAAAATATATTTCAAGATTCAAGATTTCAAGATTGTATTTTCAAAACACCAGAAGGTCATAGACCCATGTGGCCAACATTTACATACTATATATGGCTACAGCAATTTAACATTTAATAATAATAATTACATATTCAAACATACATACATTACATACATATATATATATATATATATATATATATATATATACATAAGTACGCTCATTAATTTGCATATATACACATCTACACATATTGTATACACATATATTTTCGCATATTTGTATAAGCACTGCTACATGCAACCTGTTTTTTTTAATAATATTGAATATTGCCTCCAAACATTTTTTTGTAACATAATAGACAGAATAAACATTTTTAATATTCAATACACTTGTATGTGCATATACAGCATAGTGCAGTAAAGTAAGTAGTAGTAAGAAAAAATGATTCCATATCTAGTCACAACTTGCTCGACAACGAAAGTGGAAAGTTGGTGACCAATATGGATTTTATTTCAAAAATTTTAAATCATAAATGTAAAATGTCAATCGGACATAAAATAAATACGAATTCTTATTCCATTTCCAGTCAAAACTTGCACAAAAGCGGAAACTAGCAAGTTGATTGACATATGGATTTACTATAATTTAACATAATGAGATTACATTTTTACAAAGCTAAGTGGATAAACAATAAAGGCATATAAGAGTCATACTAACAAAATTCACATCATTACATCTTGAAAAATCAGTTTAAGAATAGTTATCTCTGTAAAGTTCGTTTGTTCTTAATGTAAATGCTTTTTCTACATATGTACTTAAATTTCTTATGACACGCTTACATTCTGTAGTAATTAATTCAACAAATTTTTGCATATTTGGTCGTCTGTAATAATAGACTGTACAAAATTGTCTTCTCAAATCATTATATAAAACACATTCTAAAACAAAATGATATTCGTCTTCTAATTTATCGCAAAAAGTACATTTCCGTTCATTTACTGGAGTGCTAACAGGTCTAGTCCATCGGCCACTTTCAATAAAAAGTCTATGTGATGATACGCGTAATCGTGATAAACAAACACGGAATTTTTTTAACGTTTACCAAATCAAGATATGGTTGAAATCTGTGGTTTTAAAATGTATTTATAAAACAAAGCTCTACTTGAGTTATTTAGTCTACCAGACCAGTTTTGTAAAAAACTGATCCTTTAATCTTTGTTTCACAGTATATAAAAAAAAGTTCAGAGTCTCCGACAGTCTGAAATAACCATACTTCATAAAAACCAAGAGTACATAATAAATCTTTCAATAATGAACACCAATTTTATTCTGTTTGGGTTTTTCAATAATATCTTGTTTCAACATTAAATACACCTTCTTAATATATTTGTTTTCATCTGTAGTCAACAATTTTATCCAAAATTTATAATGTTATAATATCTCATATTTTGCAAAGGCATTCTTCCTAATTCACCATATATAAAGTCGTTTTGTGTGTTTTCTTTACTCCTAAATAGTCTTTTGCAAAATTGCATATGTAAAACGTTCTACGGCCTTGCCTTGATTAAAAACCCCATACTTCACTTCCCATAATTTTTAAATAGGTAATATCATTTTATTCGAAAAGATCCAATTTATGCCTTACAGATATATCTGTGAATTTATATAAATATTTATCCATTTTGAAAATACCCTTCAGTGCTTGCCCAGCAATTGTATAATGTGTCTTGCACATTTTACGTACAAACTAAATTTGGAAATGATTGATGAAAACCTGTATGAGTAGTTGGTGACACAAACATACACAGCAGTTTCATTATGTTATATGGTAACGGAAATGGCGTAACGTAAATTACAAAACAGAGTGAAAATAAATGAGTCTTGCACATCTTCATCCCATTTGCAAGACATATTCCAAATCTGAATATGTTTGCTCAAAAAACTGTGGGAGAAGTTTGTGACATAAACTTGTAGCGAAAATGTATTATATTGTTCGATAACAAAAAAGACAGTAACGTAATTACAAATTAAGCAGTAAATATATGGCCTGCACACCTTCAACCCACCTGAAAGACATATACTAAATTTTAAAATGTTTGCTAGAGAACTGTATGAGTAGTTCGCCTCAAATCTTACTTAGTCTGTGCCTATATTACGTTATTTTAGCAACGTGAATAATGTAATGTAAGTTATTAACAGTATAATGATAAGTGTGACTGGCACATATTTAACCATGATTTACAAGTCATATACACAATTTGAAAATGTTTCCTAAAAAAATGTGTGTTCGTGACACAAACGGAAGGACGGACATCCGGCCAGATTGGAATAAGGGGCCATTTCTATTGTTTAATAGAGGGCAAAGAGCCACTTATTCGTTTGTTACGGAATGGACTTTTGTTCTTTTGTGTTCTGTTTACAGTTAAGTCATCCCCCACCTCTTTTCGGTAGCCCGGAAGGACGGAGGGTAAACTTATAGTCACCTCTGGTAAAACCATTTATATAAAAATGAACTTTTATTTGTTTGCAAATTAACCAACGAACTTTAAAAATCCCTGTTAATTTATGTTTTGGAATTAACCGAATTCACAAATGATTTTATTTTCAAAACTTAATTAATCATTATCATTATACCAATATATAGATTTAAAAATTAATTTAGATGCCCTAATGAAAAAAATCCAACTGTTTTTAAATATCAATTTCTATGCTTATAACACAAGCACAATGCACGTTCAAACACAAATGAATACCAGTTTATATGAGAGAATAACGCTATAAAACTATGTGATAATTTAGTGGTAGCACACCTTCACAACGATCCCTTCACCAAGATGACAACGATTGCAAAAAGTGACACCCCGTTTTTTTTACCGGTGAAGACACAGCACAGTGTTACCGTAACACCGTTAACACGTGTTTTTTCCCGCCATAATTTCGAAGGGCGAAGTTTGCTACTAAATTTCGCATGTATTTAATTTCGCTAGTCTCTCATGCGATAATTAACGCCCTTCAAGGCGATAATTATCGCGTGAGAAACACACAACATACGAAAATTAAGACGATAATTATCGAGGCGAAATTGTTAAATTTCGCTAGTATAAGTGTCTCTGGTCTTTTGAAAGGGCGATAATTATCGCGTGAGAGACTAGCGAAATTTAAGACATGCGAAATTTAGTACTAAATTTCGCCCTTTAGAGGCGATAATTATCGCGTGTTACTAGCGAAATAATGTGGACGAAATAGGATTCCGTAATGTAAACATAAAATAAATAAAATTATTAAAAATGATAGTGGCATGAGTAGGTATCAAACCAACGACATCGCGATTATCAGCCTTGCGCTCTACCTACTAAGCTATTCAGGAAACGATACTTAACACATTCAAATTAAAGCCTATATACATAAAAGTTAAAGTTTCATTTTTTCCTATTTCTATTGCAGAGTAGGATAATTCAACCTGAAACGTTAACCCTCTGATCAAGTTGACTAGTATACCTATGTTATCTAAAATAAATATCAACTTGTAGTATCATCCTGACAAACAGTTTACATGTATATTTAAATACTGAGCTTATGTATTTATATTATGTCAACGATAAGTCATAGGCAAATTTTACCACAAATTGATAGATGGATGGTCACCAAACTTTGTCTGTAGCATTCTTAAAGTTTTTTTTTATATCAATCAAGTTTGCTCATATTAATTTGATCTGTCCCAGTTAAGGGGCTGCTGGGCTGAAAAAAGAAAAATAAAGTAACAAAGTCAATATGTTTTACCTACCAGATGAACAGTAACAATGAACTTGGGACATTTGTGAAAGGTTACAATCCAATCATTATTTTTTTACTATGAAGAAAAATAAACAATCAGTGTCGGGAACCTTTATAACGGCAAGTTGAAGTTGAGCTGGACAGTTGTCTTTCCACAAGTTTATTTGAAACATTATTTCCATCACTGAAAAACAGTTGTTTCGGTGTGCAATTCAGTGCCACCATGACCCTCTTGTCTAAATTTGGTCGTAAAGCATTCATGAACTGTATTAGAAGGCAATGTTCATGCATAATCAAAGCACTAAATGCCCTGAATTTGTTTTGTCACATTTTTGTTTATCTTGACAAATATTTTACCTTAACCATTAACTGTAAATTTATCAGTTTTTTTCTATTTGCCAAATGGCATCATACAAATAGCAAGCTATATTTTATAAATGTGAATAAAACAATTTGTTTAACAGAAGTTTCACGATTTTTTTACAATAAGTAACAATATTTGAGTTACTCTCCTTGCAAATGTCGCTTTGCCCGGCTTATATACCGTAACGGGAGACGCTAAATCATCGTCGTTGTACGGACTAGACAGGGAGTCGCTACATGCAGATCATGTATATAGTAAATACTATTCGGCGCACCTAACAATGGTAACTAAAGACAGAATGTCGCTATACGAGGAGAAGTCAGAAAATATCCGGAATTTTGACTCGTTCTCGAAAACCATTCAACATTTAAAAAAAAATCTTTCTACTCTTTTTCAAAATATTCTCCACCTACGTCTACGCACTTTTGCCATCTTCGTGGGAGCTTGTGTATTCCCGCTGTGAACCATGACGTAGACCTATGTTTTAGGTACTGTGTAACAGCAGATATCAAAGCCGCCCTGGTTTTATATTTCTTTCCAGCAAGCAATTTTTCAGTTCTGGAAACAAATTAAAGTCACAGGGGCGAGGTCTGTAATTTTTGGACTCCGTGTTGTTACCAATTTAGTCAGTAAATTCCTTTAATGTTAGTGATCCGTCCTTGTTAATGTCATACAATTTGAAAGTAAAAGAACCATCAACAAGTGTGTTTTTCTTGTGGTATTCCACCTGATCCTTATCAGTAAATTATCATTCAAAATATCATTGATATTAAGTCCCTTAAATCATGGCAATACGCCAATAATGTACTGGTAAGTAAATATAATTTTCGAGACAGCTCCAAATATAAAGATGTGCAGGTCCATTGATAAATGCATTGAATAACTACATCGTCTCAGAGATACTTTAGTAAAATTAATGCTCTTATCACATTTTTGTATCTATATATGATATAAATGCAATTGTGATTGCGGGAACATTTCAAGGAGAATATTTTACAAACCTGTTCTTTAATCCGTCTTTATCTCTCAGCAGCACGTTTACAGACATGATGGTTACAACGAACGTTTGTTTACATGACAATGAATGATACAAGTTTTACTACAACCGTCAACAAATAGTAACAGACTGTACATGCCGTAGAAAATGACACAACGAAAATTCTAAAATCAAATAGAATCAAACCATCACCGTAATAATGCAATGTAAATAAATGTAAAACTATTATATTATAATGCCCTCCTGACGTAACTTGTTATAGTATCTTCAATTTCCAAAATTGTATTAAATGTGTATGTGTGTTCTTGAAATTTGAAACCATTTCATATGTTATGCATATTTATTGTACATGTATGTATAATTTTCCAATAAATGGGGTTCCGAAGCAAAAAAAAATCTTAATTATGAAACACAAGTTAATTCATCATATCTGCCAATAATATGCTTTATTTGCATGTTTACAAATGATACAAAAAAGATACTATACATGTGGGTAGAAGTGTTTTGTTCTTGTTCTTACTTATTTTTTTCTTTGAATGATAATGAAGTTATTGTGTTTTTTCAAGCTTGAGATAATATTGTCTAATCTTTGCTATAGACAAGTTTCATTAAGTTTATAACGATAATCAGTGAAATATATTTCGATCTCACATGCGAAAACAGACAAATATCCTCTTTATCTTTCACTTATGATAAAGGAAAATGTGTATATGAAACACTTCAATCTGAAGAAAACTATTTTTAATCTGAATTCACGTTCATTTGTGAACTGTTAACATCCGGATATGATTTAAGAGACTGTGGCTTCGAATTCCACGGGCGTAATCGCCCCATCACCTATAAAAATAAAGCATAATTCAGTTTAAAATTCACTACACGTATAATGTTATCCGATAAAAATGACAAAACTGGTACAGTAATTCATATAATCATGTATTTGTGTGTTTTTATATATCTTAAAGGGCAATTATTTAGTAGTTAACCAATCTGAAGATCATGCGGTGTCCTCCCAACTTTTCTGATACAGGAAGACACCGCATGCCTTCTCATGCATTATTTCGGACACGGTGTGCATTAAATATTCCAAAAATATCGTTTTGATCAAAATTTATTCATACAGAAAAGGTACTGATGATGACGATTTATAAAATTTTATTCTTAATACGTAAGATTCCAAACCTTTCATGACGTCTAGATCCTTGAACAATGCTTCTGTTACTTCATGGCTACCGAGAATATCAAATAGTTCCTCTCGGCTGATTGTACCGTCACGGTCAGTGTCGTAGGTATTGAATCTACATGAACCATCTAGCTTAATGTGATAGTGATAACCATCCTGCAATAATAACAGACATCATACAATAATCTTTAAAATAATACAATATTACTATTTTTATTTCATATAAACAATTGCATGTAATACTTTTTATAAATGTTAACCATTATCATAGTTATACCAAAACCTACAGAAATCTATGTTAATTTTTATTAAACATATTTTGAACTAGGTTAATATAAACATTATATCATATGATAAATATTACGAATGTGAGATCTTTTAATTATATGACTTAAACGCTTTGAAATTATGGAAATATTTTTGTACGAAGTTTCGCTAATGAAACGTCGAGGCCATATGGCTTCACGGCGAAGTAATATTATACGTGTGATAGATTACATTTTTGTAACATTATGAGGTTATTCTACATTGTTAAGTACAATATGAATACATATCTGCCATACTATATTGGACGAGGCGCAAGCCGAATTTGATATAGATTTCGCAGCTGTGTACGAGTCCAATAGAATCAGTATTATTCTCAACCATATTAATTGACCTCTTTGTTTCACAAGACCTATTTTTAAATTTTGACAGAACTTTTAATACTTCAAATACAATGAAGATTCTATATGGATTTTGGACTCTCAAAAAAAGAAAACGTGGCTAGATGGGGTGCAGTATGGATTTGATATGAACATTTTGGCCTCTGGCAATGTTAACGAGACTATATGAGGTGTGATATGGAATTGATATGAACCTTCAGTACTCTGGAAATGAAAACGAGACTATGAAGGGTGTGATTTTGAATTTGATAAGGACGCTTTGGGCGAGGCTAAATTGATAAGATTGGATCCAATTATTATTTTAATTGGAAAACCACGTGGTGCAAATGCTGAAAGTGTATTGGTTAGATTTTATAATGTGTGATATATGAAATACGTAATCGTTAACAAGGAAAACAAAGAGACGTCAGGTGATAAAAAATAACTGTTTTTAACACATACTTTGAACGATGAAGCATAATTTTAAAAACAGGGTCATATAATCGTAAGAATATGAACAAAACAAATCGTATGCTGTTAATTTACGTAGAATTTAGAATTGCTTTACCCATTGTATGTTTATTTCTTCATCTTTCACTGATCTTTTGTAAGATGGATATCTAATAGGTCCTCGGCCGTCTGATCTCTTTGGCGAAGATTTCTCACAGGCATTCGCAAGCCAAAGACAAACACATAAAACAATAGTCAATTTCACATCCTGAAAATGAAGAGGAGAAGAGACAAACGTTTATCTAAGGCAAATTTTCGGCTGAAATAATATCTATGAGAGAACATCAGTGACATGAAAATGTGGGGATAGACTGTAAAGTGCAAGGACAATATGGATTATCAGCAAGAACTTACAAGATCAATCATAGACGTCTGTTTGGTAATTTACGTCATTTCCTCATTTCTCAATTCAAGTGATAGCGAAACATGTTATGAGAAATTATGTTGATGTTTGATCTATTCATCCTAAGAATTTTTTTATCATTTAAAAGTCATGTGATAAAATAATCTAGGAAATTAAAAAGAAAACATTTAATCCTGATTTTGTGGAAAAATAGAGAAGCATATTAATTACCAAAATCTCTATGGGAGGTATTTTCGGAAAAAGGTCAAACTAAGTTGAATATTTGTTTTCACTTCTTTATTAGATTCACATCAATACCTGTGATTTTTACCCTGGAATTAGGTGATTTGAGTTATTAAGAAATAAAACTAAATCTGCCTCTAAGCCTTTGCATATAAAATGGATTTGTAAAAAAAATAGATTCCGCTTTAATACCAAACTGATTACAAAAAAAGAATTTCGAGTCTATAAACTGACTTAGAAAAAGCAAAGGAAAAAAAAATCAAAGCCGAAAAGGAGTTTATAACAAGAAATGAATACCTTGCGTTGATTATGATTAATTATGATTAATCTATATCATTATTTACTAATTATTAAGTGTGCTGAACATATTCTCATATTATGTAGATTTTTGTTGGTGAAATCTTATTTAATTTTACGAGTCATAAACGACGTCTATCGGGACACACTTTTTCCAACCCATTTATCTCCATGATTTGTAACAACGGGTCCTTTTCTTTATCGTCGCGGTTTGCACAGTTGATAACAGCACACATTCTCACAATTTCAGCCTTCGGGTAGCTTTAATTTTAAGATAATGATTTTGTGGTTTTTCAATTGTTCGGGGATGCCTCCAATGTAGAGGATGACCAATTTCCGGTGAGAAATTACGTAAACGGTAAATCGTCTATAAACGTGGTCGGTTTTGTATATCTAGTAATCTTCATTGCAAACTGGACGACATCGTTATCCGGCAAAGCTTAACACATGGAGCAAGAATTATGCAAATTAAAGCAAAGAATAAAATAAAATTCAACCATTTCTTGTATGCGTAGATCTTAAATCGCTACAAGACCGCGGTTCGAATGTTTGAACAAAATACCCGGTACGTCTTTTTGAGATTGAAACTTTGGTGCCGGGGAAAGAGAAAATTGTGTGCTTTCCACTGCTTCAATTAGTTTTGAAATTTAAAAAAAAATAAGAGAACCAGCTTGGAAAATTGGAAAATATAAAAATAAGTATCGTTTTGTTCATGTGTGCCGCCATGCAACTCCATATCATTTTTCTGATATCACAAGTCACGTGAGATGGCCACCCTAGGGATAAATGCTAGTGCAGGGTCTTAGCCGCAGAGCAGATGCATTTTGCAATGACCTGTCCCCCTATGGGGCTTTACCAGGGATTCGCATGGCTCAAGCTAAAGTTTCCTTTATTCATCTGGGTTTGGACTAGAACATAAAAGAAAGACTCCATACTGACCCTTTATCAGTCATCTGAGTACTCTTGTTCAAATGCACAAACTGATGTTATGTTGATTTTTTTTTGAAACAATATAATCTTAAAGTGTTTTCCTTTCGTTTCCGTGGAAACTTAAGATATATTAAAGCTGATGACCTAGAGTGAATAAATTTCACAACAGCACGAGTGCCAGTGGTTCCTAACAAGGAAATATGGTACAAAATAAATATTTGGTAATTCATATAATTTAATCATTTTTAATTAAATGCCACTTTTTTCATTACTGAACTATCGAATTGAACATTTTTGTCATTTTAGCATTATATACAAACATAAGTATTATAATATAAGGAAAGAAACTCACCATTATAACTGTCCTCCCTAGCTGTGCCTTACAAGAGAAAATTTTAGGTTATTTCTGAACGTGACAAATTGTGCTTCGATCGTGTCCTTTTATTTCGACAACCTCCTACACAAGCCCCAGTGATTAACCGAAGAGGCATGTTCTCATAATTGATAGCTATCGTGCAAATTTGAAAACAAGACTTAGTCTTCTTTTTTTCAATATAGGAAGTCCTTGATAATTGATGTCTCATACATTAAGCTATTAATAAACAAAGGTGGATTAGTCTTTTTAATATATTTGTCATGTTTTTATCTGTAAAAATTAAGTGCTTGTTTCCTCCAAAGTTTAATCACAACAAAAAGGTGTTGTTGATATGCGCAA
Organism: Ruditapes philippinarum; assembly: GCF_026571515.1. Classification (NCBI taxonomy): domain Eukaryota; kingdom Metazoa; phylum Mollusca; class Bivalvia; order Venerida; family Veneridae; genus Ruditapes; species Ruditapes philippinarum. Next base: position 3,244 of record NW_026864780.1, on the reverse strand, counting down.
ATTATCTGTGGTGAATACGTATTTTATCTAATTCAGTTTATTCCATTCATATCATCATTTTAAATTAAACATAATGTAATTGTATTAATTATTAGCATTGATGTTCATCCGATTTATCTAATACTCATATACTGTTTTAAAACGAGTTTGAGGAGGTACTGGTTACTGAAACACACACGCACGTAGACATATGTAGATCTATTTACCTTTTTTTAAATACATAATCTTAAAGATTTTGAAGAAAAATGATAGTTTTGATTTTGTAATGACAAATGGTTTGTAATAACACCGTTTTTATCGTCATCGTTATCATTACATGTATAAGTATTAGATATGGTAGCATTATAATCATTTTATTATTTGAATTTTTAACAGTGCAATAATATGGGTTTGGTTCTGTTTCTAGATGCGCATTGTCCCGGTAGATAACTTTAATACAATAGTGTTACACATAGAAACTCGTTTCACAATCAAATATATACTTATGAACCTATTGAAACTTAGAGTCGAGATTTCCGCCCCGTAACCTAGATATTAAATGTTTGAAACAACATATTACCTATAAAAAGAAAGCAAAATAGGAATGGAAAATATCAATAAATTTATTATTGCCTTTGTTTAGCCATTTTATCGGAGGAAGTACATGTGTACAAAAGAACTGTTTATGGGATGTTTTACATCCGTCATTTTCTTCTTTGTAAAAACTCACAAGTCATGTTTTGAGTCAACCTGAGATATTTGCATGGTGACTATACATTTATTAAAATAAAACTTTCCTCGACATATATGATCATAAATATCTTCTTTTTTTTTGTATGCAGATAATTATTTGACACTGACGAAAGTGTTACGCCTACATTCTACAATTTAAGTAAATACTCATAAAACGTATTTTTGCTTTAGTGAAGGGGGTGGAGTAATAATTATAAATAATTAATGTGTCAGATGAAGAAGTGTTTTGTAGTACCTAAAGGGCGTTAAACGTCTCGCCTACCCTGCATTGTGTGACACTTAATTGATCAAACAATAACAGTTTGGTCATCCAATTAAATCTTGTTAAATTTATATCCTGTCTCGTATCCCATCTAGCATCCTCATGTTTTGAAATGAAGGCATTTCTACCCGTCTTGTAGTAAATCTTACATAGATTATATAAACGTATCGATTTCACGACTGTGATGATTTTATTTAAAAGAGTTCATACAGATTAAACAATGCAAAAGTATGTTGAATTGATAAATACTTTTTAAGAAATGCAATTGTATTTATAACATTTTCATTAAATAAACCCCTGTTTACGTGCTAAATTCGAATAGTTTCCAGTTATGATTGTATTTAAATGATTAATATTAGAATATACTAAATAGTACACAGCTTTTTTATTATAAAGTTCATATTTATAGATATCCTTTTTCAGCTTATTCTTTGTAAAAAAAAGGTTCAAGGAAGAACCGTTTACTGATCCTTACGCAATTGTTGTATTCCATGTAATATAATAATATACTGTTATAAATGTGTACCAAAATGAGCAATAATAAAATATGTTTAAATGATATAAAAACGAATATATCATTTTCGAAAATTTGTTTTTGTTTTCATTATTTCTATGTTACTCAGTTATTTTACCCTTTCCAGAATTAGAAAAAAGCTTATGTATTCATTTTTCAAACCTATAATGTTATTTTCTGTTTAAACTATCTAACTAAATCTCCGTTATTCAGCTATAATAGCAGCGATATTTTGATTTTGAATCTTCAAAATACGATTTAATGTCATTAATTTTATTATCTTAAACACATTACTATTTAAAATGAAGACTTGCAATGTCTACCTTTTTTGTTTTTATATTTATTTAAGATACTAGAAGTAATTTAAATTGACCTCTTCAGATAAGTCCAATGGAATTCAAACTTTGTCTGAATCGTTATTTGATGGATTTCATGCAACATTATTTGTCCAACCAGTAATGTTTTTGTTGTTGTTGTTTTTTTTAAGTTGTAGGGCATTTGATTATCCTTGACTTTTGATAAATGTGTAAGTAATATTCGCCATCCTCGGAAAGGAAAACCGTGTGCTGTGGCACTGCTAAATATTGTAATATGAATACCCCCCCCCCCTTGTTTACAGTTATAGAACTCTTTCTTACACATGTAACACATCATTATAAATTACAAATGCTTTAAACACTTAAAACCATAACATTGATAAGTTTTACTGGGTATGTTGATACTCAGGGTATGCAGAGATAGCTGCTTTTAAAACACCGGCATAATTTGACCAGATCGTGAAAAACTAATGACATTTCGTATTATCATATTTATAATTAACGGATATGATGCAATAAATGCATGTATACAAACTATATATTTCAGTGACAATATACCTTTTACAAATAGTTGATGACATGCATGGTGACTCTTTTATTTCTATAAGGAAATGCAAACTTAAATTTTACTTTCATTTTTGTGTCAATAGTGACGTCACAGTGCATGCTTGGTTTTGACTAAATTCTTAATCAATTCCGGAACAGAATGTTTAGGTTAAAAAGTACTAAATTAGGTAAATAATATCGGTTACTTAGACAACCAGATATGGGGGATTTTTATTGGAAAATCGTTCGTGGCCTGTTCGGATCTATTTTTTTTAGATGTAGGAGTCGAACGGCTTAGCCATTGGTCGATATGGGAGGGCTTTTTGGCGCCAAAATGGGACGTTCCGCAATCTGAGTGGATGAGAGCGTTAGCTTGTGCTTAGGTGCCCAATAATTATACAAGTTCCTAACGCGGGGAATTTTAATACTATTGCCAGTACGGTTGTTATCCTTGAGCTTACTGGATTCGGTCACTGGAGAGAATCATTTAAGTCGAATCATTTTTACTTAGTTTCTTTTTACTTTTGGTTTAATTAATAGGAATCCTCAGTTAAACGTTATAGATCTACGACAAGTTGATACTAGGCATCTACACTGGATACAACTGACAAAGAGCTGAGCTTTATTTTTCATCACCTAGTAAGATTCTATTTTCTGAAATTGGAGTTCATGATGGAACGAATGTAACTAACATTTACTAACATTTACTAACATTTACTTTTTACTAACAATACTAACAGTCATCATTTTATTGATAATTTATTTATAGATTCTACTTCATCTTTACTACACATCTTTAGATTACTTAATAAAATAAATCATTTTTGTTCTTAAAACAAGCTCTTTGTAGTTTATCTGAAATTAATTTCTATC
>NW_026864779.1:0-49027 GCF_026571515.1 Ruditapes philippinarum | reverse complement strand
ATTTTTTTCCGTCGTATGTATCCAATATTATGAACATAGTTACTGACCAACTATTAATAGAGTGAAGTAATTCTTTAAAAGTGTCGGTAAATGTCTCATTGATCTTTTAAAACGTTCGAACCTGCATTATTCACAGTGTTTTCAATACTCCTTCAATAATTTATAAACACATCTGTACCCATTTCTCACTATCGATCTAAATCTCAGTAAGTTAAACAAAAATCCATCTCCGTAACATATGTTTTATTCGTGTTTAAAGTTTATCCACGACACAAAAAATTATCGATAGCAATCTTTTTCTATTAAAATCGTACCCACGTTTTAACACGTTTAAAACTGTAATATTTGTTATGACATTATTGGGTATATGTGGAATGTGTTACGATAATCGTTATAATATTTCGAAAAGAGTCGACTTTGTATGGGCTGATTTAAATATTTACTCTACGTCGTCATAAGTCTGTCGTTTGCCAATCGATTTGAATCAGTGAACCAGTCCACCATTAGTCTGTGTTCATAAACCGTAATATTTTACCCAGTGTACCCATTGTATTAAACATACATTATCTTTGAATAAGACTAGACAAGTCACGAATGCATTATTATAATAATATTTCAAGTGAGCAGCAGTAAATATTAATGTCTATGTTCATATTTTAACATCAATCAATAGATACTTCTAAAAGCTTTTAAGCTCCTCGTCCACTCTCTATGTTTTTTCTTCTTTTTACAAGTAAAATAAACTATGTACTGATATGACTTTATATCTCTCGCATTGAGAAGGGAGACAACTTTTTTATATTGGACTCTCATTGATCATATAGAAATTTCTATTTATCTCCCTTCGATGATTCGACTCGTCAATTGTCCATAAAGAAAATGAAATTGATGAAAATATTGTCTAAAAAAACAATCCTAGACACTTCGGTAGCTAGCAATATTAGGATGATCTATGAGCAAATAAAACTTTCTTACTTACACCGTTCTCATGTGATGTTAAACGTTAATATTTACATAATGTTTTTTTCTTTTTTTATCATTCCCGTTTCAGAATTCATTATAGCGCTTTTGACTTTTTTATTGGCATATCACAGCGCTGTAGATCAAAGTCTGATGGACCGCAAAGTATAAAAGTTAGTAACAGCCATCAGTTAACATGAGACTTTTATGAGATGAGACTGCCTATAGGCCTCTGTCGGCCACTTTATTTTGTTAAATGGCTTTTGTTTGACAGGCTTTTTATTATCTAGCAATATTTGGGTCGTCAGACCAAACAAATAATGGTAGCGAAATTTCAGACTCTGATGCTGTTCATTGCAAATGCCGAAAGTAGTCTGCCTTTTTTTCAAGCGGTTACTTCCCTTTGTATGTACACTAACGCCGAAAAATTCAGGGGAGATTACTGCGTAGAGATGGTCAAATGACAGGCGCATTAATTTTCAAGCAAGATAGTTCCCGAATGGTCGAAGATTTCTAATATTGTTTTATTCTTTATAGATATACATGTTTAGAGTAAGCTCCATGATTATTTCATCTGTGTTAAACAGCAGTTAGCGTCGAAATAATAAGGGTTACAAACCCTAATTTAGAACAATATGGTTTTCTTCAGACCTTTAACATATAACTTCACCGTGGCCGAGGGGTTTTGCGCGCTCGCTAAGGAAGCGAGAGGTCTGGAGTTCAAATCCCAGTTTAGGCAACTCACTTTTTTTCAAATTGTTTAAGTCAAATAAACATTGAATTGAATATCAGTGTTGCAATTAGTCTTATAGCCAACTTACTACAATTAAAACGCTGGGTAGCATTGGTGGCACTATACAAAAACAAATTGGTTTATAATCTCACAACCTTCACCTTTCTGACATTCTGAGACCCAAACAAATTCAGCGCCTTTTGTACTTTGATTTTTTTTGCTTGGCAGCTCAATGTCAATAATCGGCACATGTACTTTTATAAAAAAAATTGCATAGCGTCTGTATTTAACGCCGTTTCTACATTTATTTTTCTCTTATTTACGTCGATAGGGTGTCTTGCTGAAACCGAGTTATCTAATCCTTTTCAAATATGATTTTTACTTTTCATTGATTCTCCACTAAACGTGCAAATTAGAAAATATTTTGTCCCTCGAGTATATTTTGTTGCACTGCAGTTGAAAAATACTTTTTGGGCATTCTATTGCTTCATTACATAGTTATGTATGTAAAGCATTCAAATTAATGACTTAGTCTGTTGGATTTATACGAAAATATTATCATGCAAAGGTGCTGTAAAACCCATTATGTAATGTCCCCAGGCTTGGGTCCCATATTACTGTTGGTTTTACATATTTTCACCTGAAACATGTGTTGAAGAAAAACTGCTTTAGAATTAAGTATTAGTTTAAATGTCTAAGTGAGCGATTTTATTTGTTTTCTACAGTGAATTTGAAAAAAAGTTACCAGCTGAAATGCATGTCCCTCATATATTGAACAGATACGTTACCAAACTTCAGGTAAACCTGAGTAAGAGTAATATGAACTTGTAACATATTAATAGTTTGCTATTGAACTCAAGTTTTATCATATTTCATTATTCAAAAATAATTTTGACGACAATATACATGCTAGAACCACAATGACTTTGCAATGATGAGGCAATTTGGATTATACTTTAAAGTTAAACAGATACGTTACCATGATATCCCACTGAGAAACATTTACTATTACCAGTACTTAAAAGTAGGATCGCATTTATGCATTATTCAAATATATGCTTTACAAAACTTAATATTTCAATATATTTGGCAAACATGTGTGTATATCTGATATATTTTAGTTTTGTGACCAACAGATACGTTACCAACAGATACGTTACCAATATTTATTGTTTGAATCTTAACTGACGATTTTGCTCAATTTTGAAATGGTTTTATGTAAAAATTTACAGAATAACGTACGTGTAGTTGATAAATGATGCTTTGATCTCGATTTTATTGGAAAACTGAAAATGTGAATCAGGAATTTGAAATTCAAGGATTAGTTGAGTTTTCTAGAAAATAAAATGTTGAAAAACAGGAAAGAAACATAAGAGATTTACGGTTTTATTTCCTGGAATAAATATATGTTGATATATTTTTGGTTTGCAAAATTTGTATTAAAATAAAATGTAGAGGACTGTATAACTTCTGGTAACGTATCTGTTTATCATAGTAACGTATCTGTTTAGAAAGAGATTTGAGTACTGTTTAATATATATAACTAAATCTTCAACGAAAAAAACTTTGGTTTAAATAAGTAATACATGTATATGGTTAGGCAATATATGACAGCACTGTAACTTAATGAAAAAAAAACATATTAAAGTATTTTTAAATGAATGCCCGTTAGTTTCTAAATTTTAGTCAGGGTCGTATCAAGATTTTCTGTCTATGGTTGGGATGGACTAATTGCATATTCTAAGCTCAAAATCTTGGAGGTGCACATATATATGGATTAATTCTTACTAAGTTGGTTTTCTTAAAGCGGTACCATTGTTTCTGATATAATTTTGTTAAAATGTAGATAAGCAAATACATGTAGGCTTACTCATATCACGAAGTATGACAAAATCAAGGATCGAGATAGTACCAGTATATAAAGAAAAAGTATTAGAAAAAATAAAGACAATTGAACAGCAGATGAACCAAAAATACAACAGAATGTCAATTCACACTAGTCTATGAAACACTCACATTAATCTAGCTAATACATATTCTAATAGATGAGTGTCTTTATTCAAATGTTCTTGTTAAGTTCAATCTGTTTCTTAAAGTCACAATGGTATTTGACTATTTGAAGCTACACATAAAACAATAAAACCTAAAAAAAAACTTTAAATGATATTGTGTGTTCTGTTTAATATTAAAAGTACTGGTTCAGACATATTATTTATTGGTCAGTTGTTATTAAAACTTTATGGATATCTATCTATGTGTTCATGGTTTTTCATAATTTTGACAATTTGTTCATAGAAGAACTGTGAAACAGATACGTTACTATGATTTAATATTTGTTTCCACTTAGCGGAATAAATTTATACTGTTAAGTAAATTCGAGCTACATTTTGTCAATAGATAAGTATGGAACATAAGTATTTTTATTGTCCTAAAATGCTTTTATAAGTAACTCATGTATTTGGAATAAACAAGTCTGATTAATAGGTAACATTTTCATCAGCTTCAGTTCACAAGCTATTCATAGACGTTGATTTTTTTTAAATGCATATTAATGCATAATATTTTGTAATATATACTGGTGCTATAATGCTGAAAGCATGATAATAAATTTCTAAATCGTGTATATTCATGCTAATTATTTCTATCTAGTCTCTGAAAGCAATTGGAAAAATGGTAACGTATCTGTTTTTGCACAAATCTCGAATTCTTGGTAACTTAATTTCAGGAAATATTACAAGTTTTTTGGTGAAATGTTAAAAGAACCAGTATGTGTTCAATGTTATACATGAGTTGTACCAACTAAAAAAGGTGTCTGGGTAACTATTCGCAAATGTCAATTATTCACTATTACTTACAGCCTAATTTGAATGTTTAGTGGAGAATCAATGTTTTAACATTTTTCTTGATGTTCGTCACATCATGGCATAAAGTCGTTCATAAATAGGCCTGTCCTACGTTCACTTACACCTTTTTATCACGTATAAAATATTCATTAAAAATCATTTTTACGTTCGATAGATTTGAACATTTTAATTCTATTTTAAATAAATGTTTTCCTGCTCCTTTCACTTTCGGATTTCTATCATGTATACTTTAAAAAAATTGATACAACACAGTTTGATCAATTTGAAACTTTAATTTTTAATAACAAATCACACCATGGTATGTACATGTATGGCGGTACAAATGTATGTAATACTATGTCTTTTTCTCACATTATTTTTAATTACATGCATCAAACATTATTATTACATATCACATATTTTGAATTTCATGCAACAACTAACGAAAAGACATTAAAATTTAATCATTTTCAAACACACGACGAAGACGTTTTCTCCAGTTATCAAAATAAAACACCTGACAAACAACACATGCATTTTAAATGCCTTAACAAAATGAAATAACATTTATTTACGGTAACTAAGACAATAAAACCTAAAGCCATTCGCAACTGTTCGGTCATTTTCGTAATGTTTCTATATCGGATTATGGGCAACAAAATTTCTTTAAAAGTTTGATTGACAATATTTTGTTGTTCCTTATGTCGACGGTTTCTCAAACTTATAATGACAATCTGGGATAATGTTTGCTAAGATATTAAAATTGTTTATTACTTTATGATCTCATATACATAAAACAGCGGAATGACGTCAGACAAAACAACTATATGAACATTTATATAAATCACAATGTAAAATCTGAAAGACAGGCTGTTTCAAAGGCAAATAATACTATAAGATGAATAAATTGTGTATTTAAAAGCTGCCCACGAACATTTACAATACAGCACTTAGACAGAGCAACCTAAGGCAATCATAAACCCAAGTTTGGTACAGATATTTTATGGTCAATCATGTTCATATATACAAGTTGAATGCTGCTAAGAAAATGTTCTTCATGTAAATGTTTATACAGTTGATACTTTTTCCCTCGTATCACTGTTCTGTTACTGTCCTTTTCCTTTGACAAGTAAATTTTCTTCTGCATCTTCAACACCCATTTTTTTTTCAGGAAAAATAATAAATTGCAGTGGTAAATAAATGCGTTATTCACGTCCATGAGTTATTGCCTTTCGTTACCACATTACCCACTTGAGGTAGTATTTTATTTTCTCCTCATCATGACGTCGTGGAACTTCAAGCACCGCTGTTACAACACTAGATAAATCACCTGAAAAAAGACAAGGTATAATGTATATTTAAAATATAGCTTCTATACAGTCATTAAGTAACCTCTTTGAATATTTGGTACATATGTTTATAAAGCGTTCAGTTTGTCAGATTTTGGTTGCTTCCAGTCATGACGAGTTCTGATGAATGATCTCCCTTGTATCACATATACTAATAATGTCCCTTTGCAAATAAAGGTATCATAATTATCTAATTCCTGCGTTCTTTATAGCACTTTCTCATCTTTTAAAGCTTCAATGAGTTTAAAACTATTGTGGAAAGCTTTTGACTTTATATTCTAATGGACTGTTCCAAATTCTGAGTCGGGCAAGTCTGGTATAAAATTTAACAGGGCAATATCAGATCAATTTTGTTGACAATGCCAGGAAACAACTGTTACAAATACACACGCAAATGTACAGATGACAATTTCAACGGGTTGCTTGGATAATACTAAGCTATTTCAAATTATGTAAGAGTTATATATTGTCAGCAAAGTAACCCACCTTTTCTAAAATGAAATTCATCCTCCCATGTTCCCTTTTGTGTATTAAAACATTCACACACACGCACATCTTGTCCGGTTTCTAAATGACATCCACCAAACACGTAAATTTTCTTACCTACAAAAATAGGTATGGCAATTACAATAACAGCTCTTATTTGTTGGGGAATGATTTAAGGCCAATATAACCAACTGAATAGAACTTGTTGTAAACTAGTTGTAAAAATTAATATGAATAAAACTTGTTAAATACATAATAATTATACTAATAAATCGGACTATAACCTATCATATAGCGGTCTATAACTTATTATAACGGTCTATAATTTATTATAGCGGTCTTTAATTTATTATAGCGGTTTATAATTTATAAAATAATAACGATAAAAATGATGATGATGATGATGTTAATTACAAAAAAATACATTGTATTAAAAAAAAACACCAAAAAACAACAACAACAAAAAACAACAATTAAAAAGGAAAAGAAAACACAAATTACCAACTACTTGAGCACCACAGTTGAGTCTCGGACGAACCATACTTGGATATTTAGTGGACCATGGAGATATGACGTCAGACTGAATACCATGTATTTGTGATTTTTGACGCGAATTAGCTGTAGACACGTGATGAGTATATGAGAAGATGCCCCTCTCTGTCGTAAATTTACACTCTTTGTTGTCTGACGTCCGACACGATACACCTATAAACAATAGAGACATTTCCTAGTAAAGATTTTTGAAGGTTATATGTTTGTAACGTCGATTTTTATTGGATGATCGTATATCATTAATATATATTGCTGCTACAAATTTGTGAACTAATCTTATTTTAATCAAAGAAATCAACACTGAAGTAGCTGACTGCAATGACGACCCCGTTAGTTTCATAATCAAAACATAACTGTCAAATGACATCGCACCAGCACATGGAAAACATGACAAAATTGTATCTTAAAAAAAAACAGATAACGAAACGGGGAATTAACGAATAAGACGTTTATACAAGAATAGAGCTAATGTACCTTTTTTCGTGCATAAATGTCTACAAAAGCATGAGGACACAAATTGCCAAATTGAAATGGTTCTTAACTTACCATCTATTACGTAAGCTACTACCCAATCATATAGAGCAAACAGCCATATATACAGCCATAACACGGTCATATATAACATGTCAGCAGGGAGGTGACATTTGTTGACGGGTATTCCCTTCATAATAAATTTTAAAACGAAAACATAAAAGTATGTACCTCCAAGAAAATATATTTTCTTGCCTACAACACACATTGCGAATCTGTCTATACATCTCGGCATACTGATCGGACAGTCGGTGTCTAATTCTTCCCATTGGTCGTTCTCATATACCCTAGTAAAATAAGGTAATTATTACTGAACCAGTGACAAAGAATAGACTTGATAAGCAATACCTCAAAATGAGGGATTCATGACTTCCACTATCCCGAATATTTTAGACTGAAAAGTTGTCTGAACAATGCATTTTTCTAATAAATAAAAAGAGTGTTTGTCTCCGGATAAGTTAGGGCGATTATATGACTGAAAGAAGTCTAGAGATTGACGTCGTCATCATCCAAAAATTCTCAACAATATACTCCAGAGTTATGTAATGTTTCGAGGTTAACACGAAACTCTTTTCACTCTAACGATAAGGTAATTAATTAGGATCATAAGTCATAAATTTAATAAAGACTTAAAATTTACACTAAATACCAGTATTAAGTAATGGAGTAATGTTTTACCAGAAGTTTTCATGACTTTTTATTCCAAAATCTCCTCCAGCACAGTACATATCTGACTGGTACACGGCACAGCAATGGTTCTTCCTCGGTGCTACAAGAAGTCCAGTTTCTGACCACCGGTCAAGGTCCGGATCATAAACTTCACATGAACACGATACTCGACCATCGCTGCGTTCACCACCTGCAAACATTTGTCACAGAGAAATTAATTTCAGATCAATACTTGTTCGTAGCTTGCTCACATCTGTGTTTCCATCATGCCCCCACCCCACCCCCTCAGTATACATGTAACAAGATTGTTCAGGTTTTCATCATTACTAATGTCGTGTAGATATGCAAGTCGCTTACATTTGCCATGGTAAAATGGGCATTATTTGACATGTCAAACTATTTACAAAATAATAATACCAGTATGTTAAGTATCATCAGTCAACAAGTTCACAAAAAAAAAATCGCGCATTTGGATTGCTTTCTTGTATAACATATCGTGACATTTATTTTGAATCAACAAACATATATAAAACAGCCATTTATGAGCGCCGTAAAAGCTTTTTCTTGGAACCGATGTTACAAGGGAACTATTTTTAGAGTTAATGCGTTCCCTGAACTTTGAGTAAGGTAGATTTATTTTCAGAAAGAAAAAGATAATCACGAAAAATGAGTTGTGTCATTGCAAAGATAGATCTGAAAACGATCAAAGAAGTCAGTCGAAAAAGATATTCTTTAAAATACACGATTTCTTACTTAAAATCTTATTATCGTTTTTGTTTTCTAAGGTAAAAATGCAATGTTTCCATGGAAACGTCTTTTTTGTCTCTTAATGCCATTCAGGAGAAAAAGAAACAACAGTGTTGTTGCTAATAAAACTCATTAGTTGGACATTTTGAAAACATGTTTGACAAGAACGAATTAAACGTCTTTACATCAGGTAATACAAGAATTATTATCACAATTAATTGGGAGTTGGGAAGGGAGAGGGAAGCGAGTGACACAAATCCAATAACTTCGGTATTACACGTTTACTTTCTTAAAATCTGACTTAATAATAAACCATTACAAAAATGGAAATGAAATAACATTCTTAGTTTCCAGTATTTCTAGAAAAGATTTATCCATTGGTCATTTGTGAAATGGAAAAACCTTGCTAAGTTTCTTTATGTGTATAATAGGTTTACACAATACAAATAGTTAGAATCATGAAATAAATAAAAACACGGTTAGAGCCGATTTGTCATCATAAACCTGTACATGTTAACATTAATTCTAGACAAAGATATCATTAATAACAAGGCAGTTATCTTAAAACCCTGTACTGTAACTGGCTTCAATATTCACTTTCTCCATCAACAATCAATATAGCTGTAATGAAGGTGATTGATACGTTAGCTGTCTTTAAACACAGCCGACATCTTTTCTAATTCACATCCATAAATGAAGCAAAATTGACAGCTTAATATCACTCTGTAATCAAATCACAAGGCGGCCAACTATTGGTAATTGTTCGTGTATGTATTTACTTAGGACTTATTATATCTGGGATTTGTAATCATGGTAAAGTAATTATTTTTTCACTTTTAATCTTCTTCTTTTATTCACTTTTCATTATTTTATGAAATATAATTAATTGTACTATATATTAAAGATTTCATGTTATAGTTAATAGTCAACGTGTCTTTTTTTTATATTTTGCAGTCTTATGGCTTTGAAATGATTAAATATGTCTTAATGTATCATTTATGTAGTTTGGAAACTAAATGATAATTTAATTTTGTAATGTTTGACATTATTACGCATATTACTTTTCCGGAAGTCTAAGATCTGCAAAGCATTAAGGAGATTGCATTCTGTACTAAAATAGCTCTTCAGCCATCGAGTAGGAAGTGTTATTTTTTAGTTCTAAGCAATATAGAATTTACTTTGCTTTTTTATGTAATTCCATGAACAATTACAGATGTTCTTGAGTTAAACAAAATTGCAGACTCATTTTGAATGAGTCTGTACATGAGAGACAGTGTAAGTTACATCATCTCACGCCCCATAGCACCCCCAGCACCGTCTTAAGCGATATTCAATGTTCATTACAATAAAATATTAGAATCAATTATACCGAAGTACCAGAAAATATAACAACAATAAGATGAGTCTTAAATTCAAAACAGGGACTTTAAAGGATATGATTTTAATTTCAGTTTGTAAGCAATATTTGAATCAGAAATGTAGGGGAAAATAGAATTATATAGTACTAGATGATATTTAATAAGTCTGTATACGTCGATTGCGTTTATTTATATGCGTAATCAACTTTGATATAGAGGAAATTGCAGTCCTTATAATATCGTACTGTATTTGTGACAACATTTTCAGATAGCATATATCTTAATGATGTTGATGAGACTATTGCATGATGGGAAGGTAATTGCAGACTGGGGGTGATAATATCTCCACGATTTACATAATAGACTGGGTTTCTCGTTAGATATATGTGCAGTGAAAAATTGAAAACGAATATATTCAGGTAAGACAATTTCTTTCATCATGTTATTTGAATGATATTCGGAATAGTTCGTGAACAACAACAAAACAGTAAATTCGTGACACATAAAATTTTAAAAGTTAGAAAAATAGATAAAATTGACAAATGGAAAAGGAAAATTGTGTTTTGAGAAGGGAAAAAAAAAAACAGTTATGGAAAGTGAATGAAATCTTGTAGAGAAAGGTCAGGGACTTTGAATTCGGGAGATAATTTGCAATACACAAAGTCTTAATAATTGTGGTGTAATGTTGTCCGTTTAGAAGTTTTAATTTTTATAAAGCTCGATTATTAAAACTATATTTATCTGCAATATATGACATTTTAACTCAACAACTAAATTCAGATTGTCCTCCTAAACTTAATACGATTATTGTTATATTGCAAGAAATTATTGTAAACAATAACTCTTTTTAAAATATCGGAACTGAAATTGTTTATTTGTTTTATTTTTCAGTTTTAATCAGTAAGAAACGTCATCTACCTGGTTATACATTAAAGATCTTGTTTCCATGGTACCTTTTTATCATGCAAATTGTTTTTAACATATTTTTTGCCTTTTTTTATTACATTCTGATAATATTTTGAGCGAAAACGGTATGTACATACGTTAATGTAGATAAAAGTTTTTTTTTTAAAAATGTAATGAAAATGAATCTTTGATAATGCGGAACGCTTCTGATTCTACCTGAGATCAATACCCAAACTCGAATTGATTTAATTAATATTTATATTTCATGGTAAAAACAATATCTTATTTTTCTCATTTTGTTAGTCATTTACAAATACCATTAATTCATAGTTCACGAAAGTGGTAGATGATTTTAATCAGTTTAAGACTTGAAACAGTTTGTCTGTTATTAAAACCCTAAATGGCAATTACTTAATTGGATTTAAATTTCTCCGTAAGGCAGTTGACCTCGGTCAATCTATCAGCAGATAAACAACATGTTTTTCTCGTAGTTTTAACAGAACAAAATAGAACTGACTAGAAAAGAACAATATACATGTATCCCGTTGTTTCAATTTTCATACTAGGCACTCAGAATAATATGATACCTAATTAAATATACATGTATAATCATCACAGTCATATAATTATAGGAATATTAATTCTATCTTAAGCTTATATATAATATACAATACATCATTACTACTATTATTTCATCATCATCATCATCAACCTCATCATTATCATCATCATCAGAAGCAGCATCAACATCAATATTATCATCATCATCATCATCATCATCATTATAAACGGCGTCATCATTATTATTATCATCATCATCATCATCATTATAAACGGCGTCATCATTATTATTATCATCATCATCATCATCATCATCATTATAAACGGCGTCATCATTATTATTATCATCATCATCATCATCATCATTATAAACGGCGTCATCATTATTATTATCATCATCATCATCATCATCATCATTATAAACGGCGTCATCATTATTATCATCATCATCATCAGAAGCAGCATCAACATCAATATTATCATTATTATTCTCGTCATTTGACTATATACAATGTACTTTTACTTTTAAGATTTGTTTTTATATAGATTTATATAGATTTAAGTAAAAGTTATGTTATCGATCAATATAATATATATATACATGTGGTTTAGCTATATCGTAATAGAACATGATTGCTGTCGAGTACATGATTCTTGTCATCAATGCCACCATATACTTCTCGTATTTTATATCTGTTTCACATTGGATTAAAAAAATCAACTTTAGAAAGCATACGTTATATAACATAATTTCAAAAAACGAAGCATTTGTAGAAATATTTGAGACAAAGTACGGACAACGAGACAGCTCACTAATCAGCAGTAACTGATCAGAGATTAGATTTGTTAATTAGTCAGATATTGTTACTAGATTGTAAACACACTTTGGCTATTTGTTTAGTATTGAATTGTTTCTTGGGTTAGAATTACGTCTCTGTGTAGAATCGTTTTAAACTTCGATCAAACAAATGCACCAATATACGTACAATAGGCGCATTCGTTGATGTCAAATAATATAGAAAAAATAGCTTGAATAGTGATAGAATCTGATAAGATGTACATAAAAGAAGAAAAAACTCAAATAAATGCTCTTTCTATGTTGGTCTTGTGTCTTTTATGGCACTGTAAGATTTAGAATACATAAATTTACTCTCGTTATTCAAGTATTTCGATTAAAAATATACATTTTACAGATGACGTCATCAGTATAACAAGTGTTCTTACCACAAATGTATATCTTGCCTTCCAGAACACAAACACCAAATTTGGCACGAGCTTTCAGCAAGGGAGAGCACTCCCGCCAGGAGAAATCATAGGGATCGTACCTGTTTAAAATAAAGATGGTATGATTTTAGAATCTTAATTTATATCGGAATTGCTGTCTAGAAAATTTTCATGCCATATATGTGAATATCTTTATAATACTGCAGATGTTTAACGTCGCTTTTCATTAGATAATCGTGACGTTTATATCAGTTACATGTATATAAACGACTGTTGTCGATTTATTCTCTAATTAAGAAAGTTTTCTGTATTTTAGCACCGTTATAAAGATTCTTGACCGGTTATATGGTCGTATATAAACGGTCGTTTGCAATACGCGTATTACCCGAGCATATGCAAGCAACTGTTTAATATAGGGCCATATAACCTGTCACTAATAGATTAATCTTTAGATGATAATAGTTCGAAATTAATAATGCCAGATTAATATATACACTACTTGAAGAAAATAAATATAGCCTTTGCCTTTTTACAGTGTTTTGTAACATATTACAGAAGTAGGGTATTACGTCAGTAATAAATACAGTTAAAAAAAACCCCAGTATTGTAAGTGTTATAAATTTTCTACATGTTAAACAAATTCCCTTTTTTGTCACAGTTTGTCTGTTTCCATGGTAACTGTTTATTTCACCATTGAGTTTACATTTGTTTTCAATCACTAATGACTTTTACTAGAGCCATTAACGGAAAGATGTGTTGTATTAGATATCGCATAGTCACAGCAGTCTACTTGAGTTATTTTCTCTTGGGTTATATATTTAAAAAAAGTTAAGTATGCTCTTGATATAACAGTAAATTTTGTAAGGTTATACATTTATTATTCATTCGTAAATCTTCGGCATATTTCGCCATTTTCTGCCATGTTCCAGCATGAATAAAGATCGATGAGACAATAAGCAACAAACAGGTATCAGAGTTTTGACCGCACGTCTGTCCGCGCACAAATGGATAAAGCGTTTGTTATTTTAGGACTTTCTGCCCCAAAATAGTCTTACTTTCAGTCTGTGGTTGTTCAGAGGAAATTTTACTGTATGGTTCCCATTAGACTGGCCCTTAACTACAGGTTTGATTATTAAAAGGTCAAAATCCCAGCCATTTTCCGTTTTTTTCTGCACCCAAGCTAAAATGACATGTGCATAAAAGTCCATTTTCATTTATCTGATATATATGATGTATTGAAAAAAACTGTATTGTAGTGTACATGAGAAAATAGTATTTCCATTTGCAAGCAAGTTAACAGTTAACGAGGATAATAAACCTACTTACTTAACAACTCTGTGTAAATGTCTGCAATTTATTATGTCATATCCGCCAATTACGTATAAAACATTGCCAATAACCGCCACACCAAAGTCTGCCACATTTTTAGTCAATCGCCATGTTTCATACCGAACGCCGTAAGATTCTATATCGGTTCGGTCTTGGTTTAACAAAACATATTGAGCTTCGCCCGACCCTGATCTGTTTATAATATAAAGCCTCTGTTGACACTGATGTCTTTCCATATCTGAATCCAACGAGTTGTGTGACTCCTCTTCAAATGTGTCGTCAACAATTATATCAACACAAGACAAATCTATATCTTCTTTCGTTACAAAGCTGTCTAAAATGCTTCCAGATTTGAGCGCCATTTTCCACCGGAAGTAATGATATTTGTCCGATGAAAATTTCGGCTGAAAAAAGTAAAACAATAATAAAGAGAGACAGGCAGGATTGAATGCATCCTAATTCTGCGAAACATGCTTCGTGAGCTTTGCAAACTATTATAGATATAACTCATACAAAAATGATTTGTAGGAATTTAATTTGGATACACAACACCTTGCTTACTTCATTTCTTAGCTTGTAAAGGTTTCTTACACTTATATTGACCGGAAATAACATGATTTGGCTAAAAATTCAATGAAAATCCCGTCTTCAATTTCCCTCAACTTGCATTTATTTTTAAATAAGTGCGTTTTTGCCATATTATCCACTTTATTTTTCAAATATTGTAAGATTTGTCTGATACAAAACAGAGTTTTATCACATTTAAAAGAAGTTATTCAAATTAAACTGATATGTGATAATAATTTATACAAGATTGCGTTTAATACAACAAGACAACTCGTTTATACAGAAATATAGTTAAAAACTTACGATATGTAAAAAAATCCGCTCTTCAAAATAAAACGTAATTGTCTTCAGAAGGTGGATTTAGATAATATTTAAACATACTAAATGCAACTTTTATAAGCTATTTAATAACTATATCTTTGAACAAGTAAAAGTCATTTGATTTCTTGTTTGGCCATTTATCACTGACAGATTTTACAATGATGCCTATAAAAATTTAATTATTTCAAAGCATTTATTTCAATTTAAGGTGTGCGCGTAATTCGAATAGTTATTTTTGAATCAATAACAGTTTATATTACTCAATGGGAGAACCGTAAACAGAATTTCAATCTATTGAAAACAGGCGCTCTGTTAATTGGCAAGCTTTTCAATGAAACAGATCGAAAACGATGTCTGTCAAATTGCTTTTTGGTGTAATGACAAATTTCCCCCTGGTTTATTGATCCCATGATCGCCTTTTTTTGTTAAAACGTTAAAAGCTTTCAATGTTTGTAGAATATGTAACTTGATATGAACTGTATTCATTCAAATATTGTCTTTTGTTTATATATCACGAACATCAAAGTGCCACGTGCAGCGTCTGCGACATGAAAATTGACGTACATAGTCCTTTATAAAGTGAAACTAAAAGTCCTCATATCTCATGTTACAAATAAAAATCTCAAAGCTCAGAAGCCTGTATGATACATAAAAATGGTAGCACTTTTTTGAAAACGGATTGCTATTACCAATATATTGACGTTATGCTTGTAAAATTTATTGTATTATAGATGATGTACAATGTACAAATCTTAATTAAGTATATGTTCTGTTCTGTTCATAATACTTTAACGTTACACTACCGTGAACTCACTTACAGTCCAATGCGTACCCACCGAAAGTTATTGTGACTCCGCGTGTATGTCTATTTTTATTTTAATAATATACATACAACATTAATTTTCTTAACTATTACTTAAAAATACTTCTTCTTCTTCTTAAAAATACAATGTATTACTGTATGTTTGAATCTATTACACTTTATTTTGCATGGGAAAGTTTTGGACCTTATTCAATCCACAGAAATTTAGCCACAAACGTAATTCTCTTGAATCACTTCCCCTTGTCTACAATTCAACTTGAAATCATTTTTCCCGACATACCTATCATTCAGTTAACTATTTCCGGTCAAACAGCTCAAAGCCATCATGCTTTTAAGCAAACTTGATTTACATGCTGCGGGCCGTATTGTGTCACATCGATGTTTAAAAAAAACAACTTTAAAACCACATGACTATTTTGTTGCTGTTGCTCTTCGCGTGTATTTTAACATGACCAAGGAATAAATTAATCGGCAACTAACCCAGAATTAAATATTAAAACCTTCGTTGACTTGATTCGGTTTATAGTAAAAATAACTTAAAATAAATAACTCCCTATGTTATTTAAAAATCTAAGAAATATTTAAAGAAATTTCCCACTTACACCTTAATGCAGTCCCTTATTCAAATAAAACGGAAATGGACTAGATAAATAGTATGTTATTAATTAATTAAACATTACATAAAAGTAAACACATATTCAATAAAGTCAAATATTGTTTGTACCGCCGGTATCTGTTTGATATTTTAGTTTCTGTTAATATTTTACTCAATATTTCCGGCTTCTGTAATCTATACAGCGTTTTCCAATACAGATCAATCTAAAGCAAGCGTCTGTTAAGGAAATAATCAATGTGCCATTAATTTTTATAATCATGTTATATTTCTTGATAACAAATGTAAAAATCTCATATAATTGTGTTTCTTATTTCTGTTTAGATTTCTATAATAAAATAATTCTTTAGTATCGCAAAAAAATTGGATATAAACTCATATTTATAAAAAATAAAGATAAATTATAAATTTAATATTATATGGGGTTTTCAGCTTCAAAATTTGACAAACAGTTATTTTTTCAAATTACGAAAAAGAAATAAAAGTTATCAAATGTGAAACTGACGTAATCACCGGTGTTCGGCGCGTTGATTAGTCACTACTTATACCCCCTCTATAACTCCCAACCTTTCTCAAACAATCTCAACTGCATTTTTCCCTATGTAACGTGCGTTAAACTATAATATGTGTGACTGTGATAACATTTCTTTCATTAAAAAAAGTACATATATATTTTTATATATGTATCTGTTTGTTTCTTTGTTTTTTGTTTTTTTTTTAAGGAAAGAAATATTAATACAATCATGAAAAGAAAAACCCCTGTGCAGTTTAGATTGTTTGAGAAAGATTTGGAGTTATAGAGGGAGTAGGTGGGGAAGGGGTAGTGACCAATCAATACGCCTAACACCTGTGCTCGTAAAATCAAACTCAAAATGAAAGATGAAATATTTTATTAAATGGCAAGTACCACTATATTTCTTTTGATCGAGTTATATAGATTTCGATTTAAAGGGAACAAATAACACTTATCTCTGGTAAAATCTATCAAATCATGGAAAGAGTTATTTCATAAAAAGCAATGGAAAAACAAGACACACAAACAAACATATAGATGACACTCGCAGACTCAGTTACTTTGAGAGATAGTTTAAAGTTCAACATGTCTCACGCTCCCTAGCACCGGTTTAGCCAATCCTCAACACTTAATAGTATTGAATACTCCCAGCTAATTGAAATTGTTTGATCAGTACGAGTATATCTTGATACATGATTACGTTTGATCAAATCGTAATTCTTTATACATATATAGATATAAATCAAATATGAATTATAAAAATATAATTTCACTGTCCACTGTCAAGCATGTAATAGAATAAATCAACATGTCATTTAGTCACATGACTCTTTTTTTATACCAATGTAATTTTTTAGAATTAAAATTCCTAATAGATAAAAACATACCTTTTTACAGTGAATATAGTTTCCAGTGAAATAGGAAATTTGTATTTCTGCAATATTATTATAAAATGTCTTTTTTTTATCTTTCACGCTATCATAAACAACACATATCTATTTCAATAACCTTTATTAATTGACATTGAAACGGCAATTTCTTCTTATTCAAAGTTATTTCTTTGGTCAGAAATCAGTAACAAAGGACATTCAACTGACCAGGACTACGTCAAAAACAAGGAAAAATAACAGGTTACTTAAGTACAGTCCCTAATTTATACCACATTTTATCCGATTATGGGGTGAGGGGCATATTTAAGTCGTAAGCCCTTAAGAATTGTAAACAAAAATTTCACTTTTTAATATGGATAAAAGAAAAATATTTTTAATTCCTTTTAAAAGGTAGCTTAATCACTATCAGTCAAAGAATAAACATCAGATCATGTAAGGCGGTGTATTTCATTGACAAATTTGACATGTTTTTATCCTTAAATAAATTACGCATTTTTCTTTAAACCCTTAAAGTTTAAAGCGGAACGGTTTCCTACGTAAACCAAATTTGATTTTAAAGATACAAGATATATTTGATCCACCAAATGAATTGATAAATTATTTAATTATTAATTAAATTGTTCTCATAATCTTATTCATAAAGTTGTCATGGTATGATTTTTACAGGCCTTGTGTGTCGTATGTCGTATGGTTTATTTCCGGTTTATTTCACGCGCTCACGTGCATTTATTGTCTTGTCAACAAAATATAATATGTACTTATATTCTCGTATTGAACTTTTACTTTTCTTTCAAATTATTTGTCAATACTGTCTATTTAATGTGAGCAAGATGGAAGTTTATAAGTGAAAATTTAGTGTCAAGGTCAGATTCAAATATCTTACTAAGTAGATATTCATCTAGATCAATAAACAGTTATGAGTTTAAGCATAACCGCCATATGAACACATCTGCGGATGTTTCAAAATTCCAAATCTTACCAGTTCATGTTAAATGTTGAATTCTGCTTAAGCCGGTGCTAGGGGGCGTGGACGGTAGTTTGCACTTGACAGTACCGTCCATGAACAGGCTCAATCAAACCGAGCATTTTCAATTTTGCCGCGTTGGCCTTTCTTTAGGGATTCTTATTTCACTCTATTTTAGCAGTTCAACTTGTAAGCACTTTCAACTATTTCAATGTTAATTTTCATTGCAAAGGCTAATAATACACCAAATATATCAAATAGCACAGTATTATGACAGACAGTGGTATGTTATAAATCGTGTAATATTTTGTTTAGAAATGTATATAGAATGTCATTATACTTGCACATTCATGGCGTAAATACAAACGAAACAATATATTTATAATTGTATTTAACTTAACTATTTTATCAGTTATAGCTTAACATGTTACATGTACATATCAACAAAGCAATAACAACTGGGCGGGGCATACCGAGAATTACAGATTAAACATTTTTTTAAAGATATACCGACTCAGTCAAACGCAACAATATTTTTCTCTGCGATAACGATAAACTTTGCGATAACGATAAACTTTGACTTCACCTTTCGAATGTGATGTTTTAATTACGCTTTTATTGATACTTTATTTCTTTATGAATATGCCATTAATGTTTTATATCCCCCAATAAATAAAAGTCGTAATATGAAAAAGGTAAATGTTGTAGTTTTATTAAGATATCATTCTACCAATGATGAGGGTGTTTGCCGGCTATGATTACAATAAGGTCATTTTACGAATGGTTTAAAGAAGCATGGTTTTATAAAATATATGATTTACACTTAAAAGGGCATAATATAGATAAGAAGTCAAAGTTATGATCATTTACTAAAAGTACTTTACTGTTTTACTGATATCTGGCAGCAAACATTTACTTTATATTGTAAGGGTATAGTGACCTTACCGTGTCATTTGTAATGTCGTCAGTCGTACTTAGAGATGCCGCGAAATACCAGTAATACTTTTGCATTTTTGCTCGTAAGTTCGTATTGTTCAGTTTCGTATACCGTTTTGCGTTGTCGTTAAGCATTGTAGTTTTGCATTTAAGTTCGTTTCACATTGCCACTTCTAATTCATCGAGTAAATCTACATCTAAATATTACCCCCCGAACAAACATTTCTAACCATACCCTAGAGTCGCTTTGTCAAAATATCATTTAAAATAATTAAAAGGACAAACATTCATTGATTAAAATGCTCAATGCTAAAACTTAAAGGGGGCAGGGGTAGCACTGTCACCAGACTATCCTTGAAGATATTTAGACTAAGACAGGCTTTGACCTGGTATACTTGGGAGGTTATTCTAATACATAAAAGTTTTAGGGAAGTTGGAGATAACATAACATTGGGTACAGGACAAGGAGATGAGGAAGTCATTATGATTAACATAGAAGAGATTATACTGTATTTTGTAAAGGAATATAAGAGATAATAGGAGTCTGTGGCTTTCTGGTGTGGACCAACCAAAATTATTTAACACTTTTGTCACACTGCTTTAAAATTGGAATTCATAATTTCTACAAACATATCAAGCTGCAGGTCATTGTACACACTTTACGTTTTATGGTACAGTTTTTGCCAATGATGCCCTATAATTGAATAATACTCTAGTTATGATCTTATATAATTTCCATGGGCTGATGTTTCGGTGTGTCTGTTTGAAGTGTTGATGTTTTCTGAATTTATTATAGGACTTTCTTGCCTTGGAGGTGATTTTATTTTTATAGTAGGTCCAGTTAAGGTCTTAAGATATGGTTTCTCTATGGTTCTTGATAGTTTAGCTGATTTAAGCCCAGTCCTGTTCCAAAACTTCTAGTTTATGTAGGTCGTTTTGTAGTCTGTACGTATCTGTTTGTCTTTTGATTACTAAGTAAAGGATATGTATAGTGTTATTTGTAGATAATCTTATTTAACAAGTCATTGATATATGCTAGAAACAGGCAGCCCAATGAATGAGCCCTGAATAACACCGGATAACTAATAGCAATTGATCAGGTATTGCCCTCAACTGCAACCCTTCGCTTAAAAATGGTCTTATCCAAGATGAAACATGATGGTTGACGCCCATATTTTTAGTTTGTGTAATAAATTGTGGTGGCCAACTCTGTCGAAGGCCTTTGAAAAGTTCATCACAATGATATCCGAGTCCTACAAGAACGACATACAGCACTGATAAAAGCACGATAATGATTCCGTATCCGTATAATTGTGGGTAACTACTGTATATCTTAATTAATGTAATGTATGTACATGTATTTACATCTCGTCACGATAGTAGCTGTCATATGCTAACTTTTTGAACATTTTTCAAGGGACTTAATTTTCTATGACGGCGCAATTCTTGTTAACCTTTACACTGCTATTGCATCGTTTAACATGATTGGCATTCAAGTTCAAGACGTATTGATCGTTATAGAAGTTATAATGCTGATATCAAGTTAGAAAGAAAGCAAATACGCAATCTTAGATCGTTACGATATGTTTAAAGGCCAACCTTAGCTTGTTTTTGTACCGATTGTTTTGTCACGTGAAAGAAAAGAAATATCTAAAACCAAAACTAATATGTAGTTGATTTTATCAGAAATTCAGAGTACTTTTTTGATTTTGTTTACAATTAGTTCAATGCCTTTCCCTTTTTAAACTTTAAGAAATAAATATTCTCCTTTAAGCAGTGAAATATTCCATACAAAAATAAAGTTTTTTTATAAAATAAATGTCGTATTCTAGTATATTTTCTGCAGTAGACATGTCAATTAATACTTGTCGCGAGGAAGCCTTAAAACTCAACTTTCAGTATCGATTATCAATCGATTTCTCTCCCTTTGTTACATGAATGATATTGCTTACAGATAAACTATGGTGTTGTATTTGAAGACAATTAACTCTCCATAAATATGCACCCTTTACTACAGTTTTGACCACACTAAAATGATATCAGATTAACTTTTGATATTTTCCTATAATTCAGCTTTAAACTATTTTCTTGGTATTTTACTGGCCCGTCTTTGTTGAAAAAATAGATCAGGAAAGAATTATCAATGATGATTATTATTGTCACTTTTTACAGTTATCATTTTTAGTTTCGCTTTCATTATTTGGTTATCGAAGTAATGTATACTATATTTTCATTTAATTAAAATAGTAATATGAATATTATCTCATTTAAAAATGCATTTACAAATATTATAAATATTTAGAAATAAAATTTAGCAAATTTAGCAAATAGCAAATATAATTTTACAAAAAAAAAGTTAAAGTTAAACTTACCGTTCCATTTTGTTAATTTCCTCCATATTTCTTTAAAAAATGTTTAGAATTATTATAATGACGCTAATAAATAGACACAAATATAAGCTGTTTTAAAACATTCGTTGATCCACTAAATACAATCCATTTGTAACATAAACTGACAATTCCTTTTATAACTCGCGGAAGGATCCAATTTCTGCCAATTTTAAAGATGTCAATGAAAGTAAATATTGGTTCAGATTTTTGTCCCCCTATTCAATAGACGATTTTACAAATGAGCCCCTATTGTTCAACAGAAGTGCAATCATGTTTTTAAATACAATTTGTTTAAATGGGCGTTATTTACAAGCGGACTTTTAAATGGAATCCGTATCTGCCAGTTATCTTTTACATGATAAGATCCCTTAAATAGTAAACCTTTGGCAAATTTACACGCATTCAGATGCCTAGTTTGCCAGCTTGAATAAATTATTGGTTTGCGCGACGTTATCTGGACTTTACATTAATATATATTTATACATCATATATGAAAAGAATGTAAACCTCACAGATTAACTTAAGATAGAATTGTTTGATTGAAAGATGAATACGTTTGAGCTATTCTTTAACACGGCTTATCGGGATATGAATAGAAGAGGTCGTTAAAAAGATCACCATGTTTTGTATTTTATTTAAGATCTTCCGTTTTTAGAATACAATATATCTTTGTAAAATAGTTAACATTGTATTATTTTGAATATTATTATATGGACGGCTTTCAAACTTAAGTGCTTTTGTAAATAAACCGCAATGGCGTGTAAATTTAATTACATGCCATCTGATGGTTCGTTAGGATTTAATTTCATAACTTAATTTGACTGAGTAATTATCAATTAAACATGTATGGCTTGTAGATTTTAATTTACAGGTGGTAGTGTGGCATTGTATTTGGTATATTATATAGATATAGTGGAGGCAGTGCAAAACAGTTGTAACATTTACTTAACGGCCACAGAGATACACCTATACTGAACTAAACTTTTTTTTAAATATTAATGCACCCCGTTGTTATAAATGCAAGTTAGATTTTCAACCTATTGAAATATAAATATTGATTATCTTTATTATAACATGATGTTTTCAATGATTCTAGATCTGACAGTTAAATACTATAACACGATAAATGGTAAATGCAGCTTAAATGTTAAATTTTAGTTCAGATATTTATACTTAACGAGCTACAAGATTAAATTAATAAATATATAGACTCATTCAGCTAAATGTCTATACGTTGGTTTTACGACCAGTCTACGCATTAAAGAAATCATAAAGATTATTCTTAAAGGCTGTTTATATTAGTTCTGATGACTGAATTACCACTCTACCATAATTGTCTGTGTTTCAAATACAACACAATGACACTGAAACTGTTTATTTGTTTGTTTAGTTAGAACGTTATGTTCAAAAAGTATGCCTGTTATGTACAAACAGACAGTTTCTATTGCCGGTGTTCATACATTCTGTACAAGTGAACCCACCTAGGGTCTTGAAAAAGTAGCCCTCCACACTAAATTTCAGGTTGATGCTGTCAATGTCTTACAATCGACTTCACAACCTGTGTAAAGAAAATACATTTTCCTAGAAACCTATATGTCATTACATTGCAAATCTGTAATAGAAGTATCCCATTTTCATTAAGGCCGGAAAGCCTTATTATCTTATGTGGTCCGAAACCTACAACACCATAGTTTGTGTCTTTGGTAAAAAATACATGCACTTATAGGGATTACAGAAACACTGTCTCTCATTTAACAACACCATACATATTGAGATATGACAAGTGAACAAGTATGAAGATTGAGATTTGACAAGTGAACAAGTATGAAGATTGAGATATGACAAGTGAACAAGTATGAAGATTGAGATATGACAAGTGAACAAGTATGAAGATTGAGATATGACAAGTGAACAAGTATGAAGATTGAGATATGACAAGTGAACTAGTATGAAGATTGAGATATGACAAGTGAACTAGTATGAAGATTGAGATATGACAAGTGAACTAGTATGAAGATTGAGATATGACAAGTGAACTAGTATGAAGATTGAGATATGACAAGTGAACTAGTATGAAGATTGAGATATGACAAGTGAACTAGTATGAAGATTTTTGTATTTGCTAAAATTTTATACCCTATAAGATGGCTTGATTTTACCTAGCATAAGTGTCCTATGTTCAATACTGTTTGCTTGACATATTAAAGACACCCAGTAATTCAAATTTAGAATAGTCACATTGTGACAGATATCTTCCTAACCATTCGAAGCTGTGGGTATAAATCTCTGTATTGAAATCCAACTGTTAAGCTGTATTTAACGTTCCAACGTAACTTCAGACTTATAACTACCGTAATTTAAAACAAATTTTTAGGAGAAACATTTGACATGACATCTTACTAAAACCGTCATAGAACGAAGAACTGTTTTGTATAGTGTAAGCACACACGAATGTACGTACAACGGCCACGACTTGAGATCGGCTGGGCTTTATACTGCTCCCATTTGTGCGCTTAGACCTTAGAAAATTCTAGGACAGTGGTCGACATTTCTTATGATTTAAATAATTTCTATAAATATAAACTTTACTATGATATTTCTACTATCATAACGATTTTCTCTATTTTGAAACAGCAAGTGTATAACTCTGCAAGCCATTTCGCTAAAAACAGCGCGCATCTTGATAAAAACGTTTCATTTTGTATATCAAAGTAATTAATGTTTATATAAAAAGAATACTTGTATTAACTTTCGACAGCTCATACCAGTTTCAAAGTGTAAATACAGCCATATTTATATATGTTTGTATGGTGCTGCAGGTGTGCGCGTGGCGAAACAGGTGTGCACTATATTTTAACTATGTTAGTTTTGTCACTTTTAAGAACAAATAAAAGTAGTTGACAAGTAATCATCAAATGTCACAGCCATTTTACACATTCGATCAAAAAGCAAAGGGTCCTGTTCAATTGTAAGGGTAAAGGGTCGTAAATCTGGCAGGCAATAAAATCTAGCTACTGGATACAAACCTACGATGATAACACAGAAAATGTACATTCAGGTACAAAAATGTTTTATTGTTATTCTCTGAAGAAATGATTTAGCAATCGGTGAACACGAGTTATGCTTTTTTCTTATGTGCTATTCCTTTATACAGTATATGGAGTTTGTTATTCGTTTACAAGATTATGTCTAAAATATTCTAGCGAAATTTAGTAGGGAAATACATCCCACATTTAAGGATTCCTGGAACAAAAGATCACCAAGAGGATAGTTTTTCTTAAGTTATATACCTTTTAAGACATGCAAACATTTTACGAACATAGATATGAAAAGACAGGCACTATGTACACACTCGCAGAACTACACAATGAATAATTGTCATATAAATGTAGCTTTATTTACACTTAACTATTATACTAATTTAATAGGTGAAATGACTTTATATATATGAAATGAATTTTATATTTTATAAGGCTGTTTGCTGTTTTCATCGACACAAACTAAAACGTTTGTTACTTAAGTCTCTCAAAATTACATTTTGTTGAGCCGTTGCCAGGACGCACTAAGGTTTTCATTTTGGAAAATGATGTACTGAAATAAAAAATAATAAAAAATAACACATCCTATAACGCACCAAAAATCGCACACTGATATGAAGCTATACACCAACGTACTAAATGTGTGCGTTGAGTAGCAAAAATAAAATGAAATTTTAAACTAAATTTGTTTATATCATATCAAAAACTACAATGCTGTTGGACAGTATGCTCTGTATAATCAGGTCACTTTCAAGAAGGTACAAAACTTAAGCAAAAATAAAAATCTTCATACATGCCCACTCGTATATCGAACCACTAAGTAAGCGAACCACTAAATAATGTCAGTAATAAGTTTTAAGTAATTATGACAAAGTGGTAATAGACACAGGTTATTGGGTTTGTCTTGAACTAGAATCTAGTCAACGTTTTGTAACTTCCGGTTTGTTTAACAGCCTTGATAGAAAATGCTTTTAATGTTACTGTTTAAAGCAGAACGCACAAAAACACATGACACCTGCAATAGGTTCGATCCTAAATAAATATATGTTCCTAACAATTTCGTTTTAATTTAAAGGACTCTAGTGTTACCCTAAGCATTATATGAAATGAAGAATTTTCTCATTAAATGTTGCTCTGTTATGAACATTTCATTCTGCTTACAGTAAACATGTCATTGTAATGTATTTGTGTAGAATAAACATTGTTAAATCATTGACATTGATGTTTTCATGAGGGTCAACAAAACTCAGTTTGATGATTACCAAATACGAATTTCTCTATATTTGCCGAACACTCGAGATAAAGAAATTTATTCGGTTTTATATCAAACCTTGTTGAAGTGATTCTTTGAACGAGTTTGGAGGCAGTAGATGGTTGCCCAGCAGATCGGGAAGTTAAGGAGAAGCTTCAGGGTGTGTCCATGACCGAGTGGTTAAGTCCGCTGACTTCGAACCATTGGCCACTTACTGTTGTGCATTCGAATCCCGCCATGGACTTCGGATTATTTCATGTGAGGAATTTATCCCGTTTGCTTACTGGAGGACGGTGGTTCTTCTTGAGTGTTCGTTCGTACCTGATATAATACACGGATGATCTTCCTCGACAGTGAATGCAGTCGCCATATTACTTTAACAGCGTCTGTGTGATTAAAACCCGGCCAAAAATAAATATAGTATCATGTTCGTGAAGTTGGCAGCCTAGCAGCCTAGCAGCCTGAAGTTGGCAGCCTAGCAGCCTGGCAGCCTGAAGTTGGCAGCCTAGCAGCCTAGCAGCCTGACAGCCTAGCAGCCTAAAGAAAACTAAGAATAGTACATACATGAAAACCGTCTGAAATACATTAGTAGCACTTCTTTAGATCATTCCACGCCTTTTTCAATATCGTGATCTTTATTTTTTAAGATGTTGAACTTTATCGTAACATATTTTTTTCATTCTGACGCTTCGAAATTTGAAGTTAGCAGCCTAGCAGCCTGGCAGCCTAGCAGCCTGGCAGCCTAACAGCCTAAAGAAAACTACGGATAATACAAACATGAAAACCGACGGAAATGAGTCGGTAGCACATACTTAGACTATTCCACGTCTTTTTTCAGTATCGCGAACTTTATTTTTTTAAATATTGAACTTTGCTTTTTTTTTTAATTTCCTCTTCGAAATTTGAGCAGCCTAGCAGCCTAGGCTGCCTGGCAGCCTAAATAAAACTAAGAATAGTACAAACATGAAAACCGTCGGAAATACATTAGCAGCACTTCTTTAGATCATTCCACGCCTTTTTCAATATCGTGATCTTTATTTTTTAAGATGTTGAACTTTATCGTAACATATTTTTTTCATTCTGACGCTTCGAAATTTGAAGTTAGCAGCCTAGCAGCCTGGCAGCCTAGCAGCCTGGCAGCCTAACAGCCTAAAGAAAAGTACGGATAATTCAAACATGAAAACCGACGGAAATGAGTCGGTAGCACATACTTAGACTATTCCACGTCTTTTTTCAGTATCGCCAACTTATCTTTTTTAAATATTGAACTTTGCTTTTTTTCTTTACTCTTCGAAATTTGTGAAGCTATCAGCCTAACAACCTGGCAGCCTAGCAGCCTGGCAGCCTAGCAGCCTGGCAGCCTAGAAGCCTAGCAGCCTGGCAGCCTGGCAGCCTAAAGAAAACTACGGATAATACAAACATGAAAACCGACGGAAATGAGTCGGTAGCACATACTTAGACTATTCCACGTCTTTTTTCAGTATCGCCAACTTATTTTTTTTAAATATTGAACTTTGCTTTTTTTCTTTACTCTTCGAAATTTGTGAAGCTATCAGCCTAACAGCCTGGCAGCCTAGCAGCCTGACAGCCTAGCAGCCTGGCAGCCTAACAGCCTAGCAGCCTAGCAGCCTTAAGAAAACTAAGAATAGTACAAACATGAAAACCGTCGGAAATACATTAGTAGCACTTCTTTAGATCATTCCACGCCTTTTTCAATATCGTGATCTTTATTTTTTAAGATGTTGAACTTTATCGTAACATATTTTTTTCATTCTGACGCTTCGAAATTTGAAGTTAGCAGCCTAGCAGCCTAGCAGCCTGGCAGCCTAGCAGCCTAGCAGCCTGGCAGCCTAACAGCCTAAAGAAAACTACGGATAATACAAACATGAAAACCGACGGAAATGAGTCGGTAGCACATACTTAGACTTTTCCACGTCTTTTTTCAGTATCGCGAACTTAATTTTTTTAAATATTGAACTTTGCTTTTTTTTTTTTCCTCTTCGAAATTTGAGCAGCCTAGCAGCCTAGGCTGCCTGGCAGCCTAAATAAAACTAAGAATAGTACAAACATGAAAACCGTCGGAAATACATTAGCAGCACTTCTTTAGATCATTCCACGCCTTTTTCAATATCGTGATATCTATTTTTTAAGATGTTGAACTTTATCGTAACATATTTTTTTCATTCTGACGCTTCGAAATTTGAAGTTAGCAGCCTAGCAGCCTGGCAGCCTAGCAGCCTAGCAGCCTGGCAGCCTAACAGCCTAAAGAAAAGTACGGATAATTCAAACATGAAAACCGACGGAAATGAGTCGGTAGCACATACTTAGACTATTCCACGTCTTTTTTCAGTATCGCCAACTTATCTTTTTTAAATATTGAACTTTGCTTTTTTTCTTTACTCTTCGAAATTTGTGAAGCTATCAGCCTAACAACCTGGCAGCCTAGCAGCCTGGCAGCCTAGCAGCCTGGCAGCCTAGCAGCCTAGCAGCCTGGCAGCCTAGCAGCCTAGCAGCCTGGCAGCCTAAAGAAAACTACGGATAATACAAACATGAAAACCGACGGAAATGAGTCGGTAGCACATACTTAGACTATTCCACGTCTTTTTTCAGTATCGCCAACTTAATTTTTTTAAATATTGAACTTTGCTTTTTTTTTATTTTACTCTTCGAAATTTGAGCAGCCTAGCAGCCTGGCAGCCTAAATAAAACTAAGAATAGTACAAACATGAAAACCGTCGGAAATACATTAGCAGCACTTCTTTAGATCATTCCACGCCTTTTCAATATCGTGATCTTTATTTTTGAAAAAAGACGTGGAATAGTCTAAGTATGTGCTACCGACTCATTTCCGTCGGTTTTCATGTTTGTATTATCCGTAGTTTTCTTTAGGCTGTTAGGCTGCCAGGCTGCTAGGCTGCCAGGCTGCTAGGCTGCTAGGCTGCTAACTTCAAATTTCGAAGCGTCAGAATGAAAAAAATATGTTACGATAAAGTTCAACATCTTAAAAAATAAAGATCACGATATTGAAAAGGCGTGGAATGATCTAAAGAAGTGCTGCTAATGTATTTCCGACGGTTTTCATGTTTGTACTATTCTTAGTTTTATTTAGGCTGCCAGGCTGCTAGGCTGCTAGGCTGCTCAAATTTCGAAGAGTAAAATAAAAAAAAAGCAAAGTTCAATATTTAAAAAAATTAAGTTGGCGATACTGAAAAAAGACGTGGAATAGTCTAAGTATGTGCTACCGACTCATTTCCGTCGGTTTTCATGTTTGTATTATCCGTAGTTTTCTTTAGGCTGCCAGGCTGCCAGGCTGCTAGGCTGCTAGGCTGCCAGGCTGCTAGGCTGCTAGGCTGCTAGGCTGCTAGGCTGCCAGGCTGCTAGGCTGCCAGGCTGCTAGGCTGCCAGGTTGTTAGGCTGATAGCTTCACAAATTTCGAAGAGTAAAGAAAAAAAGCAAAGTTCAATATTTAAAAAAGATAAGTTGGCGATACTGAAAAAAGACGTGGAATAGTCTAAGTATGTGCTACCGACTCATTTCCGTCGGTTTTCATGTTTGAATTATCCGTACTTTTCTTTAGGCTGTTAGGCTGCCAGGCTGCTAGGCTGCTAGGCTGCTAGGCTGCCAGGCTGCTAGGCTGCTAACTTCAAATTTCGAAGCGTCAGAATGAAAAAAATATGTTACGATAAAGTTCAACATCTTAAAAAATAAAGATCACGATATTGAAAAAGGCGTGGAATGATCTAAAGAAGTGCTGCTAATGTATTTCCGACGGTTTTCATGTTTGTACTATTCTTAGTTTTATTTAGGCTGCCAGGCAGCCTAGGCTGCTAGGCTGCTCAAATTTCGAAGAGGAAATTAAAAAAAAAAGCAAAGTTCAATATTTAAAAAAATAAAGTTCGCGATACTGAAAAAAGACGTGGAATAGTCTAAGTATGTGCTACCGACTCATTTCCGTCGGTTTTCATGTTTGTATTATCCGTAGTTTTCTTTAGGTTGCTAGGCTGCTAGGCTGCTAACTTCAAATTTCGAAGCGTCAGAATGAAAAAAATATGTTACGATAAAGTTCAACATCTTAAAAAATAAAGATCACGATATTGAAAAGGCGTGGAATGATCTAAAGAAGTGCTGCTAATGTATTTCCGACGGTTTTCATGTTTGTACTATTCTTAGTTTTATTTAGGCTGCCAGGCTGCTAGGCTGCTAGGCTGCTCAAATTTCGAAGAGTAAAATAAAAAAAAAGCAAAGTTCAATATTTAAAAAAATTAAGTTGGCGATACTGAAAAAAGACGTGGAATAGTCTAAGTATGTGCTACCGACTCATTTCCGTCGGTTTTCATGTTTGTATTATCCGTAGTTTTCTTTAGGCTGCCAGGCTGCTAGGCTGCCAGGCTGCTAGGCTGCTAGGCTGCCAGGCTGCTAGGCTGCCAGGCTGCTAGGCTGCCAGGTTGTTAGGCTGATAGCTTCACAAATTTCGAAGAGTAAAGAAAAAAAGCAAAGTTCAATATTTAAAAAAGATAAGTTGGCGATACTGAAAAAAGACGTGGAATAGTCTAAGTATGTGCTACCGACTCATTTCCGTCGGTTTTCATGTTTGAATTATCCGTACTTTTCTTTAGGCTGTTAGGCTGCCAGGCTGCTAGGCTGCTAGGCTGCCAGGCTGCTAGGCTGCCAGGCTGCTAGGCTGCCAGGCTGCTAGGCTGCCAGGTTGTTAGGCTGATAGCTTCACAAATTTCGAAGAGTAAAGAAAAAAAGCAAAGTTCAATATTTAAAAAAGATAAGTTGGCGATACTGAAAAAAGACGTGGAATAGTCTAAGTATGTGCTACCGACTCATTTCCGTCGGTTTTCATGTTTGAATTATCCGTACTTTTCTTTAGGCTGTTAGGCTGCCAGGCTGCTAGGCTGCTAGGCTGCTAGGCTGCCAGGCTGCCAGGCTGCTAGGCTGCTAACTTCAAATTTCGAAGCGTCAGAATGAAAAAAATATGTTACGATAAAGTTCAACATCTTAAAAAATAAAGATCACGATATTGAAAAAGGCGTGGAATGATCTAAAGAAGTGCTGCTAATGTATTTCCGACGGTTTTCATGTTTGTACTATTCTTAGTTTTATTTAGGCTGCCAGGCAGCCTAGGCTGCTAGGCTGCTCAAATTTCGAAGAGGAAATTAAAAAAAAAGCAAAGTTCAATATTTAAAAAAATAAAGTTCGCGATACTGAAAAAAGACGTGGAATAGTCTAAGTATGTGCTACCGACTCATTTCCGTCGGTTTTCATGTTTGTATTATCCGTAGTTTTCTTTAGGCTGTTAGGCTGCCAGGCTGCTAGGCTGCCAGGCTGCTAGGCTGCTAGGCTGCTAACTTCAAATTTCGAAGCGTCAGAATGAAAAAAATATGTTACGATAAAGTTCAACATCTTAAAAAATAAAGATCACGATATTGAAAAAGGCGTGGAATGATCTAAAGAAGTGCTACTAATGTATTTCAGACGGTTTTCATGTATGTACTATTCTTAGTTTTCTTTAGGCTGCTAGGCTGCTAGGCTGTTAGGCTGCCAGGCTGCTAGGCTGCCAACTTCAGGCTGCCAGGCTGCTAGGCTGCTAGGCTGCCAACTTCAGGCTGCTAGGCTGCTAGGCTGCCAACTTCACGAACATTATAGTATCTACGTCACAGTTCAAAAATATTTCAATGGTTAATTTAACTTATGTTCAAAATTACATATGGTTAGTTTTATCCGATGATTTGATTGGTTCACTATTGCTTTGTTATGTAATTTCGCAACGTTTATTTTTTTACTTTTGATTCTTCTACATCTTATTACAGTAATCAGTCATGTACAACACAATAACCGCATAGTCATTCCTTGTACTTAACTGGTTCTTGAAGAATGTGTCAACTTCTTCTCTTACAATTTAACTCCTCAAAACAGATGGAGGAAATTACTTTTGAAACTGTTTTAAATGAAATGTGCCAAGACTTCAATTTAAATTTAATTGATTTCACTTTCTTTTTATTGGGTGCAGTTTTTATATTTAAAAAATGTGCAGTTTCAGATTTTATAAAAACTAGAGTATTGATCAACTTAAAATTCATTGTATATACATTTGATACGTATTCTTAATTGTATATATTCCTTTTACAGAAAATTAATTCATGAAAATATCTTTTATACAGCTAAGTATTCAGAAAAGTTAAACAACTTTATCTGCCCAGGTCACCTTATCACATACTTAACATATAAATAAATAACAGATAAAGAAAAAGTTAAAAACATTTCGGGTTGATTTACCACGCTAATCTTTTAAATAGTTTGTTTACTTTAAATGAACACACTCAGTTCACTATAAATACGAATGAGTGCCAAGTAATGGATTCACACCTCTCATGATTTACACAAGGTTTTCGACCTGATCAGCCTATATGTGTATCAGCTGTCAATAGCTCGTGTAAGGTCGGCCATTTTCGCCATTTTCCGTATCTTCTATTCATTTCAGCCGCCATGATACCGTTTTGGCTCCTGTCGCATCAGCGCTTGATCTTATTTAAGACATTTTTAAACAATTACGAATAATGCCGATCAATGGTAAACGCATGATATCAACTTTATTGCATAAGTTGCGAAACATAATTTAAGTTCTGTTCCTTTTTTTAATGAATTAAAAACTTTACCACAAAGAATAACATTAATACACTTGTTCTTCTGAAATCGCTAATGAATATGTCAAATGGCGATATTCTGACTGTTAGAATAATAATAATTCAAAAGATTGCTGATGATTATAACGACGACGACGACGACGCTGATGGTGATGACGATGATGATGATGATGATGATGATGATGATGAAATATTATTATTTACAAAACTTGTTAAACTAAATACAGTTAAGTAAACTTGACTTTGATAAAAAGTTTCATTGAAAATGTTGGCTGATTAAAAATGATATATTTCAAAACCTTAGTCTGTTCTTAATATTTTTATTTCAGAATGAATGCCATTGCTCTCAGATGATAATTTCATAATATTAACGAGTTATTTTTTCCCCTTTAATCCTGAATTTATGAACTAGAAATGTTACTCATTGTAAGTGATAAGTAATAAAATAGAACACCCAACAATATTAAGCCTGGTCAGATAGCACACATACTAGCCTGGCTTTACTCTGGTATCATCATACACACGTCATTGTAGCACTGCAGTATAAATCCGGTATAAATTTTATGCAAATTTCGATTACTTCCCTTTGATTAAATATGTTTGAAGTTTTATCTCTTTTACTCGCTGAGCATGCTTCAACATAATATACTTGAGCGCTAGCACAAATATGGTGGCGTTTGTGCAAGGCGTTACCTCCATGAGCTCTTGCATAAATATAGTGGCGTTATTGAATCAGCATAAAGCTGTCAAAACGTTACTTCCTTGAGCGCTGAGTTTTCGCAGCAGTGCAATAGGTTTGCATACACATTTGTAGTGTAACTAGTCTGTTTTTTGGTGGCTTCAATGAAAACATCTTTTTGTTTTAAGTAACATAACAGTAAGCTGAATAACACCATCAAAGGGACACCCTTAGCTGGAAAACCATCACCCTTTCATCCCTTTACCGTTGGCGGCAAGATAAATTACCTTGTACATATGTTTAAGCGTTTAGCCCCAAAATATCAGCGTTCACAATTTAAGGCCATTTATCTTTTGTGTACGTAATTTATGTTTAAACACTATGTTTCTGTGAATAATGCTTTTTAATCTATGTTTTGCAAAGAATATGTTTATAAAAAGTTTTGTTCGGAATATTTATATCAACAACGTAGGCGATAGCATGCAAATGATAAGTTTGTGCTTTTGCTTCTTTTAAAGGATTACCTGAAAGTTCCCGACAATCAACAGGACACCAGCCACCTAGAGAAGCCAATTATAACATCCGGTAGGTTGTCTAGATTCAGTATGATACCGGAAGAGGACCATGAAAACTTTTCGGAAGACGAAATTAGTATAGATGTGCCTAGTGGAAGTCAAGTTTCAGTTGAATCACTGCAGACTCTGAAGAATGGAAGTAAGTTTGCATCTTCTGCATCTTTAGACACTTATCGTAATGAAAAAGACATGGAAGATTTAACTGATGATGATGATGATGATGATAACGAAGAAGAAGAAGAAGATGATGATGATATCGTTGACGATGATAATGATGTAGATGATGTATTCAGTGATTCAGATGATAGTGAATCTAGTGCACATGATGACGAGATAGCTAATTGTGAACAAGTGAAAAACGAAAATAACGAGGACATATCTGTTAGAACGGATAACGCGGCGATAAAAGATGTGTACGATAAATCTTCTTCTACAGTTAAAAGCAAAAGATCTGTTAAAGATTTTAAAGATGGGCTAACGGTCGAGATTCAGAATGAGAAGGGAGAAAAAGATAATACAAGTAACAAACATAATCAAACGTCAAATAAAACTGACGTACGGATAAAGCAAAATTTAAAGAAACAAATAAAATTGAAGACAGCTGAAGAAACGGATGCTAGAGACAAAGAAATTGTAGAAAGTGAATCAGACGACGATGATGATAACGTTGATGACGTAGGTGACGATAGTTTAAAGTCTGAAGACAATCTTACAGTATTTTCAGACGAGAATAAAGGAGATGATTCAGCTGACAATATAAGTAGGGATACGTTCGCTGATGATCACTGGGAAGAGATAACAATCGATGAAAATAGTGAACAAAAAATTGTTCAATATTTCGGCGATTCAAAGACAGAAATAACTATAGAGGTATCAAAAGCAGCAGAGAAAGAAACGAGTCCGTGCAATAATGGTGATATTTATGAAAGCGTATTAAAACGTAAGGCCCATTTGAATGGTAATTCGGAGATCAGGTGTAGCGATGAAAGCTCGGATGATGTTAGTTTAAAAAGCTTAAAAAGTTTCAAAATGAATGACAAAAGTGATGATTTTATTACAACGTCGAAGAGTACCCCCTGTATCTTAATAACTGAAGGTGATATCGAGACTAGAACAGAAACAAATAACAGTTTTGGCAAAGATGACAACGTAAACTATAAGTCGACATGTAAAGACGAAGATATTGACAGAAGTATATCTGTTTCTAATGTTGTTTTAGATCATCAGTCAGTACCACTTACTCCAACAGTTGAATACGCTTCGATTTCGTATAACAATAGTGAAGCAGAAAATCTTAGAGAAAATGCTCAGTCGTCAGATATAAGTGAAATGGCAATTTCTTGCGAAAATACCACGCATAGTGCATATCCAACAGATGATATTT
The DNA here is from genome assembly GCF_026571515.1 of Ruditapes philippinarum. Lineage (NCBI taxonomy): Eukaryota > Metazoa > Mollusca > Bivalvia > Venerida > Veneridae > Ruditapes > Ruditapes philippinarum. Next base: position 13,183 of record NW_026864779.1, on the reverse strand, counting down.
CAAGGATAGAAGAAAGTGGAAATGCAGGTGATTTTAGCGAATTTAGGGTACTGACCGACCATTCAGAAACTAGCGATTGTAGAAGCTTATCTCCTCTTAGCGATATTGATTACGAGTACTATAATAAAAGACGAGGTTCGCAAGTGAAAATTAAGTTAGAAGGACGAAGACGACAGCGTTTGTCGGTAAGTGAATGTGAATCAAAACATTCTGATGACGACTGCAATGACGTCATCACTTTACCTGTACCAACGCAGGAGCCTCTTCTTGACAAACGAGACAAGATGGAAAAAATATTATTTAAAGACTTGCCAGAAAAACAAGAGTATGATCATGTTGTTCATGAAACAAATATGAATTCAATTATAGATGTATCTGAAAGTAACAGATTTAAGTCAAGAGAAAATAGTGCCAAATCAAGCCATATAACTGATACTGTAAAGTCGCCTCCGAAAACAAATCATAAACCTATTAAAAATATTAATTCGCTTAATGCAGAGCTTATTGCTATTTATAACTCTTCGGTACCAGAGCAAAGTCATCATTCTGGTCACCAAAAGCACCATAAGCATAACAATTCACATGATGAACATTATCATAATAAGAAAATATTTCCAGAATACTCTCATCTTTCAGAGTCACGTGATCAAGCGTGCGAGACAAATTCGTTCGTGACAGATATCAATCAACGGGCTATAAAAACAGGAGAGCAATTTGAAACAGTAACAGGAAGCCCGCGACAAGATTTTAACAGTGACAGTACATTCAATAAATTCAATAAACCCAGGGAAGATGATAGCAGAAAAAATGGTGAAACCAAATCACGTTTATTGCCAAGCAATAGTGAAACCGGAAATTGTCAAATAAAAATGTCCGAGAAATGCGCAATGGAACGTGATATGCTTTCTCATAAATGTGAGCACAGGCAATTATCTTTACGACAAAATGGCAACAAAAACAGTGAAATCATCGAGCTAGCCTATTCGATCGAACAACCGTTGGCGTCTCAAAACAAGATTTATCAAACAAAAGGTTTGAAGAAAACACACACATACGGGGACCTATATAAAAGAGAATGCCTCAGCGCGCCAACCGATCGGGTATTTTCGAAGCAACATAAAGGTGAAACAGAAAAATCACGTGAAACCAATGAAAAAATTCAGCGTTTGATTATTCCGACGGACAAAGAATTACATTTAAACGCATCTAAACTTACTTTAAATGACAGAAGCGCAAAAGTGAAATTTAAGACTAAATCGAGTGAATATCAACATGAAATATATGCTAAAAAGGGGAATTTTGAAAAAGACTTAACCGGAAGTGAAGATTTTGACATGTCTGCGCGATTGCGGCGACCACGTGATGATCAGTATGAAATGGCTGGGTTTGCTGATAGGGAGATGTCGGCACGGCTGCGGCGTTCTCAGAGCTCGTTGACAGATACGGCACGATTACGAAGTATTCGGAAGTTACTGAAATTAGCAGACGATAATGAAGAAAAACTAGAAGTCAAAGATCATTTGAGAGACGAAGGTAGATATCATTATTGTGTTCATTTTGAACATCTATTCATATGATTTTATTTTTTATAGCATTTTAGCATTATTTTTGTCGGTGTTTTAAATGAATGTTTTATCGATTTGTTTATTTTATATCATTTGTATTTCATAAAGTATTTTTGAAAATAACTATTCTTTAATATTCTACATATTTCACATAACTGTAAAACATTTTTTGTCTTCTGTTTGGTGTCCATATATTGAGAAAAAAAAACAACAACAAGAGCATCAGTGGGTGATCTGTATATAATTTTCTTCCTTAGTAATTCGGGTGTTTTTTGTCTTGTTTTTCTAATTTTATTATTATTATTATGATTATTATTATGATTATTATTATTATTCTCAATTGTTTCACTTCCAATTAGCATATTTAAAATTCAGTTTAATGAAGAATACATGATGATATAATATGTTGCATATATATATATATTTATAAAGCTACAGTCTCACTTACATCCCGGCAGAGCCCCGGTAGACGTCCGGGGTGATCCGGGAACGACCGGGGTACGACCGGGAACAACCGGGGTACATCCGTAACTCTGCCGGCAACGTCCTGGATGATCCGGGATGATCCGGGAACATCCGGCATTCGACCCCGGATGGAATAAAATATTTAATATCACCGGGGTGGTCCGGGATGATCCGGGAAGGTATAGCTTTGCCGGCTTCATCCTTAGCTCTGCCGGGAACGACCGGGGTTATACCGGGAAAGCACCGTAGCTCTGCCGGCACAAACCGGGGATGATCCGGGGTATGATATAGCCGGTAGAGCTACGGTAGAGCCCCGGTATATGCCGGCAGAGCCCCGGTAACTACAGGCAGAGCCCCGGAGGATAAAGGTAGAGCTACGGTTGATCCCGGTAGAGCCCCGGTAAAGCCCCGGTAAAGCCCGGATCATTTCAAAAGAATAAGGACAATTTGCGATGATTGAACTTGTTTGTATTAAAAGTCTTCCCATTTCCCTTCTATCCAGTATGGCATAAGGATTTTTCAGAAAATCACCATGAATTACTATTTTGGAACAATAGATATTATATTAAATAAAAATTATGTATCAAAGTTATCATTTTCGGGCGTTTTCAATCCATCGGGGTTCTACCGGGGCTCTGCCTGGATCGTCCTGGGCTCTGCCGGGGCTCTGCCTGGATCGACCGGGGCTCTGCCTGGGTCAACCGGGGCTCTTCCGGCGTCATCCGGGAACGACCGGGAAAGCACCGGCATGAACCGTAGCGAAAATATAGATCTGATATTGAACTTTTGAACGCGGAAATGAAAACGAGACTAGATGAATAATCATTCATTAGATGCGGTTTATTTAGACTCAGAAAATGAAGACGAGGCTAAATAAATAAGATTGGATTCAATAATGATTTGTATTGGAAGATCATTTTAAGTTGTGAAGTATATCACAACCAAGATTCGAATTGAATGACGAAACACTATCCCATAGCATGATACAAAAGTAATCACATGTGTACTTTTTTACAGAGACGAGATCAATTATTCAAGAAATCATTGAAGGCATAATTCATGGTGTATGCAGCCAAAGAACTAGAAAATTTCAAACTGTAATGAAATCTCATAGGTGAGTTTAAATCTTAAAGTGTTTTACGAACTTTTGTCACCAGTATAGAGTCAGGTCAGCCTGTACCTCCATGACCTGGTCCTAGCTGACTGCTAAATTCTAATGTTTCAATATTGACTCATGGTTATGGCATTCCAGAGTTCAAAGGAGGACATGTGCATTACACAATCAAACTTTTATTGGGGTGGGGTGGGCCGTGGAATAGTTAAAATAACCGGTTACCACGGCTTGGAAACAGTGTGAGTAAATAAGTTTCTGAGAATAAGATAATATACTTCCATATCATGTAATTTTCCTAATATTAAATATTAAATTTCAATGTTCATGAATCTAAAATGCTTTGTTACGGAACACTAGGATAACAATTTGATGATGGAATGTATATACATCGTCCACCAAGCTATGACGAGAATGCTTTGAGTTGCGTTGCTTTATTTAAAACTAATAATAATAAAAAAAAGATGATAAGCTACAAAATTCGCAATTTTTGCAGATTATCGATGAAGATGTCATAATTATATTCTACCGCGTGCAGTATTTTATTTGATGGTATAACAATGTTATTTTTCTAGAATAAATCTTTATCTATTACATAAACACTACTTCATAATTCATAAAACATCCATGCATGAATTACATTCATAACGCATGATTTATTTCATCATGTTCGTCATAAAGTATTGTATTTATTTTCAAAGCAATCCCACAATTCTTTTTATTATAATAAAAAGAAAAATGTATAGCAACAATGGATAACAATGCAAATTGTTCACTGCCTAACGTAGCGGTCCCACGGGACAAGATTCATTCTTTATTTACCGACAATATCTTCCTTGCTTTCATGCATATTTAAAGTGTCTGAGAATATTGGTTGTTATCTTGAACACAAATTTCCTAACCAGAGACGGTTAGAGAAGAAATGGTTTACTACATTTGGCTTGAACATTGCGAAATGCTTACTTAATAATTTTAAAAGTGAATAATTCATCTGTGTTTATTGGAGTTTGTTATATCTAATTCAAAGAATGGAATTTGCCACAATAAATAGGTAAAAACTATAATCAGTTATAAAAACAATGTATAATTTTATTATGATGTTTTGATATTTTTCTTGTTCAGAATTTTTATGCATAAAAGATAAAGCAATATAATAAATGAAAATAAACTTACTCGATTGTTTCGGACTTGTAAAGTCCGAATGGACGCGAGGTATATTATGTATACATCCATTTTACGTTTATTTTACAGATGCGTCACAACTGATGACGACGGTGAAGAAGTGTTAGGTTGTTTATTACAAACCTCGTGCAGTGACGTAGACCCATCGACATTTACTTGTAACGTCATCGATCCAGTTGACCTGTGTCCACTCACGAAAAAGCACGAACATTTGATTAGCAATATCATTCGGATATCTCCCACATCTGGCCGGAAATTTAATCCAGGGGTAAGGTACATAGCATTACCCCTGACTAAAATCGCCAAATTGGTGCAAATTAAATAAATACTTTCATTTAAGCCTCAAGCAATATAATTATTTCACTTTCTGAAATCTTAATAATGGGAATTGATTCGAAAATGTTATTGTAGAAAGATATTCATCTATTTATAAGAGCGAATTAAAGTCTTTAATACATGATGATACAATTTTTTGAATATTTCTAAACGTTTTAAGACGTCATACGAGAAATCATACAGCAGACGTCCGGAAGTGCTCGCCGTTATTGGGTGTCCGCTTCCATAAAAAAATATCTCAACGAAGGGCTACTGGGGAAATCCTCAGCAAAATAACTGAAATGTCATGTGGCACTAATAATGTTAGTCAGGTGAGTGGCCGGCGTTAAATTACTTCTTCAAATGAACAGTGCCTGTTTGAGCCATTATATATTGAACATTATTCGCCAGCGCCTGGTGATGACGTCTATATCAACACTTATAGTGTCACGTGACTTTTCAGCGTTATTTTGCCGAGGAAGACCGAAGGATCCCTTAGTTGATATAAATGAAGCTTGTTCTGTAATTTGCTTCTAGACGTTAAGAATACAGTTATATATTTTTGTTCAAGGACGAATTAATTGCGAGCATTCCTATAGCTCATTGGTATGTTGAGAAATGGGAAGAATTAGTGATACGTCAACAAGATGGCAATGGATATTGGGAGAACGTTAACACAGATACATCTGACGTTATAAAAATTGATGACGTTAAACAGGTAATGAAGAAAAATCTGATAATAATTTATAGTAAGATTTAGAGCTTAATTCCTTGAACAAAAAAACAACAGTGCCCTGAGATGTATAACGTAACGCCTACATTTACGCACGTAAAGGATTATCATTATACCTATCGTGACTGGGAACCGTCGCCTTAGCTACAATCCAAACATTACTATATCAAGTCAACGTTTCTTTGAAACTTTATCCACATCTTCGTGCGCGTCGTAAAGCATTCTTCGATTTTAATGTTCGATGCAGAGTTGAATCTGATGAATCCTATTTGGACACAAATAATTTCTAACACTAATTACATTTTAGGTTTATTACGGCGTACGTCACGTCCTGACGGAACCATGTACGCTTGCTGTCGTCAGCAGACCCCGCGTGACGTCAGCTGTGATGACAGGACATACTCTTTTAGTGAACAGTGTTGTTGATGATCGTGTTAAAATGCACGTGTTTCCGGTATCTCATGAGAAAACAGTCAACATGCAGGTAAACATCCCTTGAACAAGTCACAGATGAATATTTGTGAAACAATGTTTATAATTTTAAAGTAGATTTTATGCAAAAGATGTAAATAAAGGCTTCAATTTGATTAGTGTAAGGAACTCCACTGAGGTTCAGAAGCCTCAAAATATGTAAGTTTGATTTCTTACATAAATCAGCTGAGGCACTTACACGGAAATATACGCAAAAGATAATTAAGAAATTTACTAAGAAATACATTGACAATTGTATCTAAGACCGCGATTTGAGTGAAAGGCGTTGCAACGCTTTTTAATTTTAGCTCATTTTTCACAAATTAAAATAATTATTCTGGAAAAAATGATGTTAGTTAATAATCTGAAATTTTTCACACAAGTTTTTGGTCTAGACCTACATCAAAATGAACATTAATCTCGAATAAATTAAATTATTTCCCGTCCCGTCATGATAAAAAAAACCTCAGTGGAGTCACTTTAGGACTAAATGTTTTAAATCAGTAATACGTGCCTGAAATGCAAAATGTAAAACGAATACGTTTTTCGGAAAAGTGAAATAAATAAGGTATTAGCACCCTAATGTATTACTTCCGCTTTGAAGAGTATTCAAATAGGCTAGAACTGCTGTTAACTACATTGAAAATGAGGGCCATGGGTTCAATCCCCAGAAGGGTCAACTTTTTTTTTTCTTTCTTTTAACATTATTTATGTATCTCTCATGTCCCATTTGGAAAGAAAAAAGTGTTTAATTTTGATTTTTTTAATTTATATAGGTATTTATTGGCTAAATTATGCTAAATCTAGTAATAAATATGGTACCTGATATTTTCAAAGTGTAATATAATCAAAACTAGACAGTAAAAGTATTTCATATTTTACAAGATCAACCAATATACTTTTTTAAAAATTTAGGGAAACTTAAAAAACAGGCACTCATTTGGGTAAATTTTAAGAATTTTTTTAAATTAGGCTCCCTAAGTAGAAAAATGGTCAGACACGTGGTAAAAATGGGTGGGGTAGGGTAACATTTTTATACAGATTTAATAAATTTTAAGTAGAAACCATAATTTTGCTAATTTGGATTGTTAGCTGAATGGTACTATTTGTTTCTCACCAAAAATTAATGGGAAAACATTTTTCATTAGAATGTTATTGCAGATTATTTAAAGGTTACTACTTTCTAAAAAAGGGCCCTTATAACATCCTAGCTTGAGTTCAGAAAAGTGGCCATAACTTGATTTCCGTACGGTAAACTTTGTTTAAATTTTGCATACAGGTGTACTTTAAGGTATACATTTGACTTATGATGTCAATTTTTTAGTTCCTGATAGTGCCCATTAGGGTCCTGCCATTTTTTTGATAAAGTACGGTTACTCTGGTGACAGAAAGATGAGGTACGATAACTTTAGCTATAAAATTATATATGGTACGACAGTTAATATTTAAAAATGATAAGATACGACAACTTTGGTTATAAATGAAATACAAATGTATAATGAATGATAACTTTAATTGAAGGTTGTTCCGTTTGACCAGACATCATTGTCAGAGTTTAGCGAAAAAGAAGAAAACAAGAAAGCTTGTGTAATAATTGCATCCAGTCCATTAATTCAAATCTTTATAGAGGGGCATGACCCAGGTAAGTTTATATTTTATAATGGTAACACTCTCACAAATATTACATTATCACAGTACAGAAAACAGCAGGTTAATCACGCGAAGCATTCGAAAAACAACAAAAACGAAAACAGTTCAAAACGAAGACTACGTACTAAATTCATGCACTTTTTGTTACTTCTCTCCAACAGTTCCAATAAAACCGATTCTGCAATTTTTAACTTCTTAATTTAATCATCATTTTTCTCGAGTGATCTCTCCTTTTCCAGAATTTAACCCCTAAACTAACGCTTTGTTTTGTGAAAGCATAAGTTTTGTATGTATGAATTATATGCTATTCTTCAACATTCCATTTTATTAAAATATTATAATACGTTTTTATTCAAAATAATGACTTTTTTATTCCGGTTGTTTTCAAAAATTTCAGAATCGTTGGCGTTCGACGTCCCATACGTATCAGTGTCAGCACGACGTCCGGAAGTGAAGCCCACAGTCAATAGGAGTAGTTCCCCTTACTTGCGAGCGCCGGATAACGGGTCGCGACAATCCTTGCTGTCGCCTTACTTGTCGCCAACACAATCTCCTCGGCGCGTGTCGCTAGCGTCGCCTTTTGTCAAAGGTTATTGCAACATTATAATGTTAAACTTGTTTATAACAAACTCTGTAGGTCAACAATGGTAGACAGTCTTACTTTCTTTACAGGAAACATTTTTGTAATATACTAGGAGAAAAATAAAATAAAATGAGGCATTCGGAACCAATATTTTTCATAAATCTGAAGGTTTTGTCAAGCACAGGTGTAACTGTATTTATAAATATAACCAGGAAGTTATTGTCGGATTTCGTTTTTTTCTGAACAAAAATTAACACATATTTGAATTGTTTCTATTATTTAATACATTGATTTACTTTGATTCTTATATAACTATCCAATACTTTCAGCGGCAATTTTTCATCAAACCTATTTGTGTATGAGTTACTACCCTACAAGTTTGTAAAATATTTATAATGAAATGTAATTCTATTTTGCTTATACAATTTATGAAGATAAGCAGTAATGATATCATATTCAGTTTAAATAGACATGTATAATTTCATACCGACGGTATATGTTCCGTACACACATGTATTACATTCTATGTAATAGAAAGAGCACCGAAACACGAGGCTATCTGATTTGTACGAGGGGGGCGTAGCACCCGAGTATTAATCAGATTGCCGAGTGTTTTGGTGTTCTTTCTCTTTTGTATCATAGTCAAACATAAAAACACGTTCCTTGTTGTCACAATATGAAACCCCAGAAAAAAGAAACCAATGATCGAGCATCTGAATATCATATTTCTGTCGCGTTTCCTTTCTCTGCCGTCACAATAAGTAAACCCCAGCAAAAATGAACCAATTAATGGGCGTGCTGAGGAGTGCAGGTAACTAATACCTGCACTCCAGTTAACGCACTGTGCATGTATATGTATACGATTTAACTCTGACACATTTTCAACAGAAAGGTCCCCAAACTATGATACAAACCGTGGGTTATTGAACTGACAAAATATATATAATGTAGTATGTGCTGAATATATACCGTGGATAACCAACGATGATTTCTTACAAAATGTTGACTTAATGTGTTTTTGTTGTTTTTTTTTTTGTTTACTATTAGCCTTAAACCAACGGGCATTTCATTTAGCCCAGATTGACGATGATGATGAAGTAAGGGTTAAATTACTAGGTAATAACGACAACAAATCTATAGATGTTGTCACCGGTCAGCTCGAGGAAAATAATGACGACGATGAACAGTCACTTCGATTTTCTGTATATGACAGAACCGCAAGGTATATTCTACTTTTTTTTTTATATTTGTTTGCAAATTGTGATATATATATTATTTTTCAATCGAAAATCAAAAATGATTGCTTTTGACGAAACAAAAAAAGTTCAGCTGTGCCGAGACAGCGACTGTCACAGTCAATGCCGTGACCAGGATTCGAACCTGGGTTGTCGCGGCCACAACGCGAAGTACTAACCACTATACGATCACGACTATCACCGCTGAACATAGAAAATAGAGGGTTTATTTGGTTTATATTTTATAGAACAGTATGCAGAACTAGTTTAAGAAGGCACTTGAGTTTATCAAATTACAGACCTTTCTAACAGTGTCGACTGCCTGATAAGAGGTTAACACACCATTAAACAAGTTTAAGAAGTCATAAATTAAAACCATTTTTTTAAACAAATTAAAATCTCGCTCAAAAATTGAATGGTTTCAATTAATTGATATAACGCTTAACCCTTGTCAACAAGTAAGTGATTATAAAATATGAATATTTAACTAGGGTTTAAAGCAGCATTTTACCAGCATGTCCGGTTTGACACAAATATATAGTATTATTCTGTATTAAGTCACTATCAGACTCTTACATGAATGCACACGTAGCATACAAACATACATTTATACATGTAACTACAGACATACCCACGCCTCATTGCACATAACTGTTAAATGTATTTAAATATTAAAAACTTTATTCAGATCACTTGCACTATAATACGACGATTTGTTATTATATTGTTTCACGGACTTTAATTATCAATTAAATTGATTGTATTTAAACTGAAAATAAACGAACATCCTCATCTATGTTTTATAATTTGCTAATTCATTTTATTATTCAAATATTGATAAAGCTTTTCTCTCATATAAGTATTAATTATTTATGTTTATTAACTTATTATATCCAAAGATATTCCTTATCAAAGTGTCTGTAAAATAGAATTGACATAAATGCGGTCAGGTTGGTGGTTAACATTTCAGGTTGATTGCATTGGAAACAAAAGGCTCGCTTGAGTACAGTGATGTTGAAAAGGTCACAAGGTCATTCGTAAACTTCATAGTAAAACACAAGGTCACGGTCAGCATTTCTCAAGATCCACGTAATGTTTACTCAATCTTATTTTCCGCAATGGTTGATCATCCGCATCGACAATGTAGTCCAACCGCCAACCAAGCGTATAAATACTTTACAACAAGTTACCGAAAAGAGGTCCAAATTTACGAAGGCGAAGTAGTAGCAATATCTTTTCGTGGAAATGTTGACGTTCCGGATAGGGAGAAAATGATATATAGTTTCCATGGTTACCGAGGAATTAAGAAACATTTTGATATACAAGTGTCAAACCCTATGAGTCAAAGATCACTTCAGACTTACCACGGAGCGCTGCAGATTTTCACTTTTAAAAGTCCAAGGTATTCCGGGCTGAATAGAAAGCTGGCTCCCTGTAACAAGAACGGATGGGAACTTACCGCGGAGTTTCCTCTTTTGTTACCAAAGTATTTGAAGTCAACACCAGTTATTGTCAACAAAGCTCCAGTCTCCCTGAGGTTTCATGGTAAGTTAGTCTTTCCTATCTGATTATTGTTACGATTCTATTATTGATCATTAATTTAAACATTCTATAATTATTTATTATATTAAGAAAGTACGACTTCAGAGGAAAATCTGTTCTGAAGTATGAAAAAATAAAAGTATTATATATAAGCATCTTATCAGTAACCCCTCTTTTTACGATAAACATTCATAGTATGTAAACAATCGATAAACATTCATAGTATGTAAACAATCGATAAACATTCAAAGTATGCAAACAATCGATAAACATTCATAGTATGTAAACAATCGATAAACATTCATAGTATGTAAACAATCGATAAACATTCATAGTATGCAAACAATCGATAAACATTCATAGTATGAAAACAATCGATAAACATTCATAGTATGTAAACAATCGATAAACATTCATAGTATGTAAACAATCGATAAGCATTCATAGTATGCAAACAATCGATAAACATTCATAGTATGTAAACAATCGATAAACATTCATAGTATGTAAACAATCGATAAACATTCATAGTATGTAAACAATCGATAAGCATCTATAGTATGCAAACAATCGATAAACATACATAGTATGAAAACAATCGATAAGCATCTATAGTATGCAAACAATCGATAAACATTCATAGTATGTAAACAATCGATAAGCATCCATAGTATGCAAACAATCGTATAATCTAAAACATATTCTCTTCATACTCTCATTTTTTTTGCAATTGCCAAAGAGAAAACAATTTTATTTGTTTAAGAACCGCTTACCGTTGATTTCATCCGAACGATTTGCTCGGAGTTGGTGAATGAATGGACAAAATTTGCCAAGGCACTGGGTATAAGTCATGCACGGGTTCAAGCTATCAAGCAGCAACACAGGAACCAGGTATCTGACAAAGTTCTCATGGACGTTATCATAAATTGGATGAAAACTCAAAGAATATCACAAGATAAGGTACCAGTCATTAATAAGATAAAATATCAGAAATAAGAAAATTTTAATATATGTTTTTTATATTTTATATTTCTATCATATGAATTCACGTTGCAAACTGCTTTTAGGTATTAATTGTACTGTATGTGTTCTATTTTGCAACTTAAAAATAATGATAAATGAATAGACACAATTTGTTATCATCTATTTAATATCATATATTAGAAAGCAAAATGAAATAAAATTGAAAAAAAAAAACAAGTGAAAATTTTCAGAGTTATATAGAAAGTAGTTTTCACGAAAAGGAAAGTGTTTTTGTTTGTGCGGTTGTTTTGTTCTCTTGATCTCAATAAATGTGTCACAATTGATACACACACAAAATTAATTGATTGTTGAACATAAATATTTTCTTCATTTTCTTGCTCAGCCGATACGCTAATGTTTTATATACGGCATAGAATCACATATCGTCATGTATGGGTTCATGATAATAACAGACCATACTTGAAGTGTCTACATAAATGTACAAGAATCCCTAGATGATGATATATATCGTCATTAACACCTACATGTATATACACACGCGCACGAGTATATGTATATGCAAGGATAAGTGTGATATTAATACATATGCTATACATTCAAATGAGTTACATACATTTCGCACCAAACAACATAATATTATGTATTTTACTACAGGTAAGCCCTCTGATTAACGCATTGAGGATTTGTAACAGACAGAAACTGGCATCAGAACTATCTCATAGATTCTCCGCGCAGAAAGCAAACAGATCCAAGACAACGAGAGGTGACTCTTTTCTTTTATATCAGACAGAGAATTAAGGCATTGAAAATGTCTGATTAGCAAAGATTTGACTTTAGAAACAAATAACCAGTGTATTGTAATGTATGAAAAAACTATGTAAGCAAAATTTTAAAACAATTATGTAAAGTATTTGATGTGGAAATGAGCGTTAACATAAACGTATACAAAAGAACATGTATATGCTTTATCAAAATATTTCAAAGAAGAATATGATATATATCCATATTTATTCGCTGTAAGATATTATGGCATGCGGACGAAAACTTGAATCAGGATAGAGATGAAAAGTTGAATACAAAGTACATAAAATACATTTAAAAACGTACGTTGACAGTCTCAGATGGAATGAAAAATATTGTGTCCTATTTCTTTTATTATAGAGAAAAGCCTACAAAGAGCGTTCGCAGTGATATGTAAAAGTAGTTCGGTCATTGCAAAATGGCGTCAGCTGTTACATCATTTATGCCAAGATGACGATAATCACGTGATCGATGTTACCAAGGAAATTGATGACAAATATCCGGACGAGACTACGAAATGTCAGAATGCTTTACTTCACTTGGAAA